>NC_071097.1:2973572-3273572 GCF_027358695.1 Spea bombifrons | reverse complement strand
TGGGCCTGATCTGCAGTCGGATATTATGTTTCTATGTTCAGGGTCCAGCCTTTAGGCACAAAGGACCACCGAGGGCCGCTGAGGGCCACAGCAACCCTGGAGAAGTAATTCTAAACCCACGTCAGCAAGAAATACCGGCCATAAAAAGATACAACGTTTTTAATAACGAATCGAGACTATTTTGGTCTGAGCTGCAGCTCCGTTTATAGACAGTTTATACAATATAAAAAATATAAATATATATAAATATATACAATATAAAATATATAAATATATACAATATAATATAAAATAAATAAATACATATAAAAATATAATATAAAAATATTTGAAATATATACAATATAAAATATATAAATATATACAATATAATATAAAATAAATAAATATAAAAATATAATATAAAAATATTTAAAATATATACAATATAAAAAATACATAAAATATATAATATAAAAATATATACAATATAAAAAATATAAAATATATAAATATATACAATATAAAAAATATATAAAATATATAAAAATATACAATATAATATAAAATAAATAAATATAATATAAACATATTTAAAATATATACAATATAAAAAATATATAAAGTATATATTATAAAAATATATAAATATATACAATATAAAATATATATAAAATATATAATATATAAAAATATATACAATATAAAAAATATAAAATAGATATATAAAAATACAATATAAAAATATTTAAAATATATACAATATAAATATAAAAATATAGAAATATATAAACAAACATATATAATATTTGTAGGCAACGCCGTCCCACCGAGTCAGCCAATCAGGTCGCATTAACCCTTATGTCTCCTTACATATAAGAGTTAGGGTGTTCTAGATTTTTCTGTGGCCTGCGGCAGGAATCTGTAACCTAGTTCTCCGGCGACCGTTAAATAGGACATTCTTTGGTCACATGGCGAGCGTTATTGTGCTCCGAAGAATGGAAGTCATGTCATCGGGTCATGTGCCCTTCAGCAAATAACCCAGACGCGGATAAATCAGATTCCCCCCCCCCCACTATCAAAAAAAATAACCCTTCGGTCTCTCCGCACACACTTTGCTTAAATAGAGCGCAGGGTCAGGGCGGCTTCGTGAAACCGAGCCCGGAAATCTCAATAATCTGTGAAAGGACACACCCACCCGCCACAAGACACACCCAGCAGCCACAAGACACACCCACCAGCCACGAGACACACCCCCAAGTAAGAGGTTTTAGTCTGGAGCGGAACTTTTATTACTGTATTCGGAAAAGGTTTTTTCATCATCTGAAGATCTGTCTAATAATCAAGGTCGTCTCTAAGCATAGGGGCTCCATCACTCCTTCTCACGCGCGCTCTCTCACACTCCTTCTCACACACACTCACACACACACACACTCACTCACTCACTCGCTCGCTCGCTCGCGCTCTCTCTCTCTCTCTCTCTCCCCTTCTCACGCGCTCTCTCTCTCTCTCTCTCTCTCTGCCTCCCGACCTCCTCCTCCAATCGCTTTTGCGTCCCCGCCTCCTTCCCTGTAGTTCAGCTTCCTCTTTCCTCGTCCACTTCTCCCCGGCCTCCTGAATGGTATCTGCAAAAGGGCGGAGCCTCCAATTGGAGGAACGGAAGAGATGCTCGGTGCGGCGGACCGTGGCTCCGCCCTTTTGCGGAAGTGCTCCGAGAACCCAGATTCGCTGAGTTGCTGAGGCTCCGCCCTTTTGAGGAAGCGCTCAGGAAGGCCTGGTCGATGGGAGCCGATAACGGGAGAAGCAGATGAAGAAAATACATGAACAAGAAGAGGCAAGACAGACATGACGGCGGGGGAGCAAAAGAGGGCGCGCCGGGGGGGAGCAAAAGAGGGCGCGCTTATTTTCAGGTCTTTTCTAATTTTTCTGTCATAAAGTTCCAAAGTTGTTTTTTGGGGGGGGGGGTCTTATACTCGAGCAAATACGGTAATCAAAAATGTTACATTTCTAATCCAAGGAGATTTATGTAAATCTGCCGTCTCGGAGCAGAAACTCGTAAACCCCCCGCAGGACGCGGTGACACGACGAGCCACGTTACACCCGAGCCACAACATCTCCACGCCGCGCCTCCCCATATAAATGATTCACGCGCCGACGGAAACCATTAACCCTTCAACAGCGGCCCCGGGGGCCGGCTTCGCCTCACACACATTACTTAGAGATATACGGATTGCATGCGTGTCGCTTCACCCTGCGAATGTATGGACTGTAATGGACACACAGTTACTGAGAATCACGTTCTAACGTATACATTACCCAGGGTTCCTTGAAGCCCCAGTCTGTTCCAGGTCGGGGGGGAGTCTCGGGGATGAAGTCGGCTCCGATCTTTTCTTGTCCTGAGAGAAGAAGAAACATTCAGTGAGCTCTTCGAGGGTTAAAAACCATCAGCCCTCGGCTTAAAGGGACGTCATGGCATTCACTGGCCGAGTGGCCCCTTTAAGTTTCCGCGCGGACCCCACCAGACCTCCTTTAACAGCTCGTTACAGTTTAATGTATCCGGGGATCAGCGACAGAGATCCAGAAACCGATCTCAGAGACAGCGCCGATCGAGCCGAAACGCAGCAAAAAAATAAACGAAATTCACAAAAAATCAAGAAAAAATCCATTAAATATTCACAAAAAAATAAAATTTCACAAACAATTTTGAAAAAAAACAACATATAAAGTTCACCCCCCAAAAATAAATCTCATTAAAAAAAAAAAAAAAATAGCAAAATGTATATATAAATATATGTCTGCAAATATTATACACCCCCCCCTCAAATCCCAGCCGCCCCCCCAGCTATCTATACAATATACATTCTGCCCTAAACCCCCGAATCCCCCCCCTGCTATCTCCATATGATAGGGGCCACAGCCTCCATCACACCACGCTGTCATTTCCTTAACCATCTCAAAAAGCAGTGCTGAGCGTACCTTCCTTATCTCAACTACACAGCGAAAGGCGAGATTATTCCCGTGGGGGGGGCATCTCCCTATCCCCACTCCTCACCATCTAGATCAGATTTTAACTCTTAACCTCCAAAGCTGATTGGCCGGCCGAGCATCCAAATAATTTAAAGAGGTCATAAGGATTTCGAGACCTCAGGGGTCTCTTTTTTAGATGCAACGGAAGAAGCCCACCTGAAGAAGAGACACGCGAGGTCTCGAAATCCTTATGACTGCATCTCCATCTCTCGTACCTTTTGGCTTCTAGGAGCCCAAATTGCTCCGGGATGAATTGCTACCCGTTGTACAGCGCCACGGAGTATGATGGCGCTACCAAACCCAATACATAATAATCGTTATCGCCCGGCGGCCCCCGGCTTCTCCCGGACCGATGCTGAAACGAAGATGCGTCTTCAGGAGCCACACGCCCCAATCCCCTCACTGCATCAGCCTCTACCTCTTCCGCTGGGAGGCTGCTCCACTGCTCCACCACCCCTCTAACTCATCCGACAGCACGTATGTCAGATTCAATAGCACCCTCCCGCCCCGTCGATCACACGGCTACGCCAGGAAAGATGGACAGACCCGACGGGCCGGACCGGCGGCCAGCGTCTCCGTTCCTGCCGCTGGGGCTTATTCGCTAAGCAGCTGCGCGTGAACTGCGGCCGCATTACCTTACAGCCCGTCAATTATTTATATAGCGCCATCATATTCCACAGCGGTGTACAACGGGTCATACCAAGCACTATATAATCCGGGGGGGGGGGCGGAGTATATTATGTATAGATCAAATGTATAGCCCGCCGAGGGGCCTTATTCACTAAGCAGCTGTACGAGGCAGGGTAAAGCACCGAGTACACGCACAGTGCCCGCTTACTGAGCTCTGTATAGGAGAAGAGGTGATAAAAAAAGCCTCCATCATTCTTTTGGACATATAAAGGCCTAAAATAACCGAAAAAGGCGAATCACGTGACCCCGTTATTTGGGTGCCAGGTAAGCCGGCTGGCATTCTCCTCAGGGCCCTCTGTGATTACTGTTAATGCCGCGCCCCCCCGAAGCCGGGCATTGACCTCGTGACCTCGCCCCCCACCCGTGTCCCTGACACTCAACCCACCTCGGTGGGATATCACATCCCAGTCGCCTCCGCCCCCATTCACTCGCGGCTTCAGCTCCGGTTCCAGTATTCCGCCCTCTCTGAGGACACCGGTCTGTGAACGTGCGCGCACTCGCGCTCCACTTCGCGCGCACCCGAGGATGACTCGAGAGAGCGCGGTGCGCATGCGCGGCCGGAGGCGCAACGAAGTGAGGGAGGGAAGGAAAGCGCGGGCACGTGACGGCTGCGTCACTAGAGTGGTGAGTAGGCCGTTCGGGGGGGGCGTGGCTAGACGTTTGCTCTGTAGTGCCGTTACCCTTGCCAGGTCTGCCTCGCTCCCGCTAACACGATTTACTCGTTACACGAAATGTGGGCTTTTCCTCCCGATATGTTACATTTAACACCTTCATAACCAAATGCAGCATTAGAAGCATCGTTCCTGCTTCATTTATGTTTGTTTTTTTAAACCAATGTAAGAATGTTTGGGGTTTTTGTTTAGTTTATTTTATTAAAACCTTTCTGGCCGTTTGGAGTCTTTATAGGTATACATCTTTATATATATATATATATATATATGTAAAGAAAAAAAAATATTTATATATATATATATATATATATATATATAAAAAAATAAGTACAATCTATATACAAAGAAAAAATTATTACAATATATATATATATAAAGAATAAAATAATTATAAATATTTATATATAAGGAATAAAATAATTACTATATATATATATATATATATAAAGAATAAAATAATTACAATAAATAGATATATATAAAGAAAAAAAATAATTATAAATATATATATATATAAGGAATAAAATAATTACAAAAAAAATATATATATATATAAAGTAAAAAATAATTACAATATATATATATATAAAGAAGAAAAATAATTACTATATATATATAAAAAGAAAATAATTACTATATATATATATAAAGAAGAAAAATAATTACTATATATATATATAAAAAGAAAAAATATCACTATATATATATATAAAGAATAAAAATAATTACTATTTATATATAAAAAGAAAATAATTACTATATATATATATATATATATATATATATAGAACGCAAACACCGACCACAACTGAAAACACTTATATTTAGATAATGACATCTTTATAGACATAAAATAAAACCACATCAAATGGCTGGACTTGGAACTCCAAGAAAAATGTATTTTTAAACTTTTAATCTGATGAGTCGGCTCCTTTGTAACGTTTTCCTTACAGGGTCGGCCGTTTACTGCGGGTACGCACGTTCCAGGGCGTGATCTGCAGCTGAAGCCAATATAAGGAAGTTTCACTTTATAGAGAGGGGGGTAGATACGTGGAACAGCCTCCCAACAGAAGTGGTAGAGGTTAATAAAGTAAATGAATAAGAGTCTTTACGGCAGGAGAAACGGGCGGGCTCGACGGGGGGCCGGATGGAGAAGCGGCCTCCTGTCAATCTCTAGCTGAAGGTCTAATTCTTGGACAATTGAAAACAAAAGGCATTATTGTCTAAATGGCACGCGACAGATTGATTTAAAGGCTCACCCCAGGCTGCCTAATTTATTCGAAACCACTTTAAGTAACTTCGAGGGGGTTTGGAAGAAACATTAAAGCTGCTGTTCCATTTACACTGCTGAATTTCGCATTATTATTAGTATTAATATTATCACTATTATAATTATCAAGCAAGCAATCTACGCAGCGCTTAATACAATCCAGATATTCAAGGGGTCTGACAAGACGAGAATTAACAGACTAAGACAAACAAAGACATACGGAGGAGGATAGATAATGAGAAAGAAGAGAGATAGGGAGAAAAAGAGAGATACGGAGGAGGATAGATAATGAGAAAGAAGAGAGATAGGGAGAAAAAAGAGAGAGATACAGAGAAGGATAGATAATGAGAAAGAAGAGAGATAGGGAGAAAAAAGAGAGAGATACAGAGAAGGATAGATAATGAGAAAGAAGAGGGATAGGGAGAAAAAGAGAGATGCAGAGAAGGATAGATAATGAGAAAGAAGAGAGGTAGGGAGAAAAAAGAGATATACGGAGGAGGATAGATAATGAGAAAGAAGAGAGATAGGGAGAAAAAAGAGATATACGGAGGAGGATAGATAATGAGAAAGAAGAGAGATAGGGAGAAAAAAGAGATATACGGAGGAGGATAGATAATGAGAAAGAAGAGAGATAGGGAGAAAAAAGAGAGATGCAGAGAAGGATCGATAATGAGAAAGAAGAGAGATAGGGGGAAAAGAAAGATACAGAGAAGGATAGATAGGGAGAAAGAAGAGAGATAAGGGAAAAAGAAAGAGATACAGAAAAGGATAGATAGGGAGAAAGAAGAGAGATAGGGAGAAAAAAGAGAGAGAGAAGGATAGATAGGGAGAAAGAGGAGAGATAGGGAGAAAAAAGAGAGAGAGAAGGATAGATAATGAAAAAGAAGAGAGAGAAAAAGAGAGAGCTGCAAAGAAGGATTGATAATGATAAAGAAGAGAGATAGGGAGAAAAAGAAAGCCATACAGACACATAGATAATGAGAAAAAGGACATATTTACTTTATGTGAAAACAGTGTAAGTCGGGGGGGGGGCAGCATTTCATCCTTGGACCCGGGCAGCACGACGTCTTGGGCCTGGCCCTGGGCAACAAAGTGAAACAATTCCTAGTTTATAAATTTCATGCTCGTCCTGATTGAACAAAATAATAAAAAAAGGGCTCTTTATTCCCTCGAGGCCTCGTAGATCACAAACCCGAGGAAATCGTGACGGCTTTACTGCCTTACAGCAGCTGCCTGACCTTTCTCTGTAGGCCGAGGACATAAAGAAAGCATTGAGGAGCACGGATTTCCCGCGCTGTGCTCTCCGCACCACAGCTGCCCAATTCTATTATCATTATTCTTTTTTTATTATTAAGCGCTAACATAGTCCGCAGCGCTGTACAAGGAACCTTGGGCTTCTAGAGGGCCCCCCGCTCGTGAGCTTGCAATCTATGCAACGTTGGGTCAATGAATTCTTAGTTCCTATCAGTAGCGCGATTGGTTTCCTCTCTCGCTTCGTTGGCGGTAAGTCATTTCCCGTATTTTTATATTCAGGAAACCACAGAAATCACTTAATCTAACTTAAAAAAAAACAAAAAAACGATAAAATCCAGTAGCCTCGTTTTTACGGAGGGAAAAAAAGACGAGGGACTTTAGGAGGAGGATCTGATGGTAGGTAAAGGTATGATGGTAGACCTCTCAACAGTCCCGGACTTTATGGGACTGATCTGATTGTTGGGTTGTCCCTGGTAGCGGCCCCACTTGTTCTGCTTTTGGGAGAAAGTGAGGAGCATGGGCAAGTTGGGGAGATCCTCTGACCTTCCTTGACCGGCCCAGGAAGGTGACAAGTCAATTGAGGTCTGGAAGTTGGTGGATCTGAAGACATGGTCACCTGTCCCTTTACCGATGGAGGTTGGTGGACCTGAAGACGTGGTCACCTGCCCCTTTTACCGATGGAGGTTGGTGGACCTGAAGACGTGGTCACCTGCCCCTTTACCGATGGAGGTTGGTGGACCTGAAGACGTGGTCACCTGCTCCTTTACCGATGGAGGTTCTGTATTGATTCTTCGCCCCCCTGGGCCGGTCAGTTGAAATCAGACGATCTCCCCAACTGGTCCACGCTCCCCACTACCTGCAAAAACAGGACAGTAGGGGCATCTACCGCGGACGTCAGGACAGTAAATAAATTAAGGCTGTCCCTTGAAGACTGAGACTGTTGGGAGGTATACTGGTATGACATCATAAACACATAAAGGGATTTAACAAAGTACGGGAGGGAAGTTTATTTCAAAGGAGGAGAAATGTTAGAACAAGAGGCCATCATCTACGACCAGAGGTTTCGATGGACTTCTGGATGGTCACCTGGACCTAGTGAAGATCCACCATGTGGTGCTCAGCTTTAGAAAGTCCGAGGAGGTCACATGGAAGCTGTGATTGAGGTGTCACATAGATTGTAAGCTCACAAGAGTTGAAGGACTTGCAGTCAGTAGGTCTTCACGGTTGGTCAGATCCTTCAAACCCAGAGGAGAAAAAAAACAAGCAGCTGAACAATCACTGGAATTCGAAAAATGTTCTCATTGAGTCATTCTCCATCTCCTGCAGGCAGGGGTTCCGTGTCAGGAAAGATTAACCCCCGGGACGGGTTTCCTTAAACTATAAATATAATAACCCAGACTCGACTTTTACTCTCAAGGAATTTCCACCAATAATTGTTTTTTTTTTTACATTCATATACCCAAAACTGGATGTTTTTTGGGGTATTTTCAAATTTTGTGATGTTCCCCTTACAAATGCATGGACGGGGGGGGGGATTCTGCGGAATACATTCTCCATTGGTATTTGCCCCTCCCCCCCCAGTCGGAGGCAACAGATGTGTTCTGCTGTAGTGAGGACCAGGTCACGCCAAATAAGTGGCATTAATGGAGAGGAGGAGATGTGATAGAACATATTAATAATAATTATTATTATAAATATATAATATAAATATTATTTATAAATAATAAACATATTATTATTATTATTATTATTATTTTTAATATATAATATACATATTATTATTTAAAATAATATATTATTAATATTGTTAATATAGTTATTATTAATATTAATAATATTTTATTTACTGTAGACAGGGCTTAAGAAGTAGTATATATAAAGAACATACAGAAACGAGGTAAGCAGGACCCTGCTCAAAAAGAGCTTACAATCTAAATTGAAATATTTAAAGAGATTTAACCAAGTACGGGAGGGAAGTTTATTTGACAGTAGGATAAATTTTAGAATCTAACACAGAGGCCTAGATGGAATGGAACAAAGTTTTACTTTACTGAGAGGGTAGTAGATAAGTGGAACAGCCTCCTAGCCAAAGTAGTAGAGGTTAATACAGTGAGGGAACTTAAACATGCATAATCTACTAAAATTGGGAAAAATAGATATTTGGTTTTCTTTAATAATTTAGGATCCCCTAACAACAGGCTACCTGGGGCCCTTACTCTTCGGGTAGCGGGTGGGCGGATCTACTGTCATTAGTGGGCGGTCCGCCGATGTCGGGAGGGCGGGGAATGGGGCGTGCCTTCACACCGCTCGGTGACCTGCCGATTCTCCTCTGTGACCCGAGAAGCCCCGGGGTTTAAACACTGTAGGAGCATTTCTTCTTCCCAGAAGCCCCAGGTACCTCGTGCTTCGTCGTGTGGTCCGAATGTGGTAGGGCCACAGTGGAAACCAGATCCCCATTTTTTTCCCTTATGGGGCCAAAATCCCCAAGTGAAGATATGCCACCCCTTCTTTCTCTCCCAGGCTGACGCCTAAAGAGGGCCAGGTCCTCTTTCGCAGGGGGGGTCCTCTGAAGTCTTCAGGGACCTGGCTCTAGCCAACGTGCCCGTGAACGTGTTAACAAATTTCATGCCTCAGCCTTCGTGGCCCCATGCCACGGAATGGTCTCTTGGTTTTTCTGGCACATATGGCCCCCCTCTGGGCCCAGTGTCCCCTTTTCAGGCATTGGAGTCTGGTGGCACCATGGGGAGCATACCTGGAGACTCTCTAGGTTTGGCCCGGAGACTCCGAGTGAAGAACCGCTAGGGAAGACCTCCCAACTCCTCACCGACTTCCACTCCAAAAGCAGGCAGCTTTCAGTGGGACAATCGCCTTTGGCAGCGGACCACTCACCGACGTCACAAGACCATCAGCGACGTCGGCGAGACCGCCCATTGATGTCAGCCAGACCGCCCATTGACATCAGCTAGACCGCCCTCCAACATCAATGAGACCACCCACTAATGTCAGGGAAACCGTCCATTGAGATCAGCAAGACCGCTCGTTGTTGTCAGTAAGACCCCCTACTGACATCAACGAGACCGCCCATTGATGTCAGCGGGACCCCGCCCATCATCAAGACCGCCCACCGACATCAACAAGACCACCCCCTGACCTCAGCAGGACCGCCCTCTGGCATCAACGAGACCATCCATAGACCTCGGCAGGGCCGCCGACCCTCATTCAGAAAGCAGGAGGGCTGGGGGTAGCCGGATGGGGAGGGGTGTAGCCCGAGGGGAACGTATAGATTTCGTCCGTCGTTTCCAGTAAAGCAGAGATTTTTTTTTCCATGTCGCGTCATTCTTCCTGTAACACCGACTGCCTGCATCCCATTAATTATTCACAAAAGCAGAGAGATTTATAGGGCCGAGGGCGTTGTTCCATTAAGTAGCATTTTTTCCTCCCCAAATTTATTCCATTTACTATTTAATAACCTTTTTTTTATCTGTTTTGTCTGCGGCTGCCGAATGCATTACTGCGAACCTCACTTTTTTTTTCTTTTAAATATTGTTTTTTTCCCTCACTTAAAGGTTCTGTTCCACTTACTCTGCCGAATTTAACACTTTTACACCTAAATTCTGCATTCCTAGAACTAATTTGTTGATCGTGTAAGATTTTGCCTCATCCCTAATTTTCCAGCGAAATACGGAATTGTCACAAAAGCGGGCAGTGATAGCTTGTCACCATGGAAACTGTTTCTATGTTGTTTTTTATTAGATTAAAAATAATTACATTAATTAATAATAAATAAATAAAGAATAAAAGAGTGCAAGGTGGAACAGAACCTTTACGCTCGGAAAGCTAAACGAAGAAAGCTTGCTTGGGCAAAATATAATAAGTCTTAATTTACTAGGAGAGTCGTAGATAGGGGGAACAGCCTCCCAACAGAGGTGGTAGAGGTTAATAAAGCAAGGGAATTTAATCATACTGTGAGGCCGACTGCTAGTTAGCGAACTTATTTTTAGACATAAATGCCGGCGTTTATTAGGCAACTGCCTTGTAATTATATTGGCAGAGAGGTTAGTTTCATCATTGATGAGTCATGTGTTTGCGTGATGTCATAAATTATAAATAGTATATTTAGGTGCGACTCGTACAGGGAGTTTCAGTGGAAATTTCCTTCTGACGTCTCCCTGAGTTATTAAAGGTAGAGCACTAGATGATGGAGGTAAAGTATTTTACAATAGGCTACATGGGTCGCGCATGGACACGCTAAGGCGGGTGCCGTGGGTGCACGGCAACCAGGCGTTCCAATGCAAAACAACGTGATTCCATATCAATGATCAAAAACACGCATGCACAAAGAAAGGCCACTCACTCTAACACCATATACTTACTTACATACACTGAGACACACACACTCCAACACCATACAGTATGCCTGACACTCTAACACCATATACTTACTTACATACACTGAGACACACACACACTAACACCATACAGTGTCCCTGACACGCTAACACCATATACTTACTTACATACACTGAGACACACACACTCCAACACCATACAGTATCCCTGACTCTCTAACACCATATACTTACTTACATACACTGAGACACACACACACTAACACCATACAGTGTCCCTGACACGCTAACACCATATACTTACTTACATACACTGAGACACACACACTCCAACACCATACAGTATCCCTGACTCTCTAACACCATATACTTACTTACATACACTGAGACACACACACTCCAACACCATACAGTATCCCTGACACGCTAACACCATATACTTACTTACATACGCTGACACACACAAGCACACTAACACCATACAGTATCCCTAACACTCTAACACCATATACTTACTTACATACACTGAGACACACACACACTCCAACACCATACAGTATCCCTGACTCTCTAACACCATACGCTGACACACACAAGCACACTAACACCATACAGTATCCCTGACACCATACGCTGCCACACACACACGCTAACATCATACAGTAACATGCACACACACATGCTAATACCATCTACTCACACGCACACATACTGACACAAAACACTAACACACCTATACTCCAGTAACAAAAAAAAAACAAAACACATGTACTCCGAATATGCAATTTTCAGGTTAAAAAATTCAGAGTTAGAATTATTCCTTATCATGCCAACGTAAAACACATTTCTAACGGGCAAAAATGCCTATGTATTTAGAATGTGATGCCATAAAAGTCCCTGTGGAAATTTTTACTCGTAGGAATTTTTTTTTTGCAATTATTTGATTTATTTTTGTATTTTTTTTTTCTTTATTATTTTCCTAATTTTTTTTGGAATTTTTTGGATTTTTATTTTTCTCCCTCTGTACCCCCCCCCACCAGGGGTCCATCGCAAAATAAATAATATATATATATTTTTTTTTTTTATTATTAATAATAAATAATAGCGAATAATAGGGAACAAAAAGCATGAACAGATAAATAAAATAGCATTTCATTTACTGATGCTACCCCAAAAAAAGTCACATTAATTGGGATCTCGAGAATAACAACTGTTACTCACACAGATGAGTTTTGTTATCTGTGAATATACAATGACCCATTTTGTCTCCCCAGCCCCCGAGATGAACTTCGCGTTATTGATTTTACTGAACAGCTCCTAGTCTGCAGTCTCGCTTCGCACCGCGCCATCATCCTAACGCCATCTAAATCCCAAGTGACACAGCCATCTGGAACATCGAGATACAACAGGAAAAAAAAAAGAAAAAAAAGGCACATTCAAAAGAAAAAAAGTCATCTATAAAAAGTGTGATTTTACTCTAGTAGAGTGTGCGTGGAATAAATGCTAGGGAAACAGTAGGGCGACCTTGTCTGTGTTTACAAAGGTCGATTGATAATGAATGCAAGCGATGAGTCAGGCGGTGTCCCTGAAATAGCGGCATAGGGGGCCGCCGGCAATGAGAATGGGGCTCTATGCTATTAGAACCCCTCTGTTTGTACTTAAGCTGCAGAATTTCTTTAACCCCTTAATGACAAAGCCCGTACATGTACGGGCTCAAAATGCATTGTTTTCAATGGGTATAGGGACCGCCCATTCTCCTTAAGGGGTTAAAAGAACCTAAAAAAAAGTTGTTTTTTTTTCTGTAGAAACACTATTGGAATGTAACTATTGGAACGTTAGAAGATTTTCCAAGTATCGTCATTTTTGAAAGGGGAACCCCACCATTTTTGGGGGGTTATTTAAACTGAGTTAAAAAAAAAATCTAAAATATTGTTCTAGTTTTTGAATAATATGATGTTTTCAGGCTGTGTGGCTCTATTATGGCTCGGTGTTAATCACCTGACTAATAAAAGTCCATTGAGGAATGGACTTGACATCCGGGTGGCCACTGGCCGGATATCTATGCAGCCGCACTCTACAGTCTATGCCCGTAATAAGGACTCCTCTGCTGGGAGTGTGGTCAAACGAAGGAGTTGTTGGGGCCAGGAGTGACCTTCGCCACATGGGATCTCCCCGACTGCTCCATGATCCCCACTGCCTGAAGTAGGATAGTGGCCGGAAATTGGGAGGTAGCTAGAAACTTTTTTCAAGGGTGTTACTTGCAGTTCTGCATTGAGCCACTAGGGGGCCATAGGAAAAAGAATTTAGAGCAGAGTTTATTAGACCCTTCTTGTGGATTTTTCCTAAAGATTTTGTTTCTATCTGGCCTATGCTCCCCGCTGCCTTCAAAAGTGGGACAACCTCGGAAAATCTGGACAGTCTCTCCCAAAAAACGAGACTCTTGCATTAGATGACCCTTGAGTGAGCGCTGTAAAGTTTCCATTTGCTACCCATAACAACTATAATAGAGATAAGTCCACTGTAGAAGCACCATAAGTGATGGAGTTGGTAATATTAATCCCGAAGGCTCATCAGTTTAGAGAAGATCATCATACAAAAGCAATACAGCCCTGTAGAATGCATTTTAATAAAGGAACGGTCACCTTACGTTTACGTTTATTGCAATCCTTTTATTTCCAGGTTATATTTTGGCGAAGTTGAATGCTTTGGAAATCTCTAAACTTATTATAAATATTAAAAAATATAGATATAGATAAAATGTCAGCCCAGTTCTAGGAAATTCTATTGAAAACAGTATTTTTTTTCCTGTGCTGTAAATTGAATTTGATACTATGCTGCCCTCTGGTGGGCAAAATGAGCATTGCATTTTATTCAAAACAATTCTTTTTGTTGCCTGATTTGCAATGCTTTCCCTAAAACAACTAAAAAAGAAATGTTATTGTTATTGTATGCCCAATTTTAAGGCCTTCTAGCAGAATTAATTAATGTGCAGTGTGGAAGGGGATAATAAAATAGGCCTTGGTGGTATAGTCCCCAACTATACCCCCCATCCGCTGTTCTTGGGGATGTGGTGTTCATGTATGAAAATATACCCCTATGGGAGGTACAGACCCCATCCTATGCCTACCCCTCACCCCCATCAAGTTCCTGGTAGAAGGTGCTCCCTATCCCCTTTAGCAGGGGATGGGATGAGGGCGGTATAGTTTAGACCGGGGGTCTCCGGGTCTTCAGCAAACAATGTCCAGGTACAGCATACCCCACTCCCTGCCCACTTCCTCCACAACCATGAGAGTTTATATATTATATAAAATAATAATAATAATAAAATAATAATAATTAAAAATAAATATATATATTTATATATAAATATAATATATATACAATATATATATATATATATATATATTTTATATATATTATAATAATAATAATAATGTACAAAAGAAAGATCACCCTTGTTTGAGATCTATCGCTATCGGAATAATATCTTAAGTTAAACTTTGTTCCGCTACTTAAACCAGCCAAGTTCTCTCAACGCAATGAAGTATCCAAAAGAGGAAAAAAATTATTCTATCCCGATCATATGGTATCTATTTGGACAGAAAAAGTATTTCCATTTCTTAGATACACTTTAAATAAAAAGAATGATTCTGTGTTTTAAGAGGATGAAAAAAACAATCTGGTTCTTGTTTGATTTTTAACGGATATCCAAGGAATTTTAGGGTTTCCAGACTTTTTTTGAGCCTCGAAAAGTAAAGTTATTTCTATTCTCCGACTGCTATCTCCAATAAATATTCTAATTGAATTCACCCACGTAGAGCAGGCACCTAGTCCAGTGGCATAATAAAAAATACCCCCCAGGCTTCTCCTACACACACAGTAACACACGCTACCAGGACGCTTCTGTCTGTAACATAATAGCAAAAGGCTTTTGTAACAATCGTGCCATTGGAACACAGGAGTGATGGGAGTGATAAAGGGCCATCTGAACACAGCAGTGATGGGAGTGATAAAGGGCCATTGGGACACAGGAGTGATGGGAGTGATAAAGGGCCATTGGAACACAGGAGTGATGGGAGTGATAAAGGGCCATTGGAGAACAGGAGTGATGGGAGTGATAAAGGGCCGTTGGAACACAGGAGTGATGGGAGTGATAAAGGGCCGTTGGAACACAGGAGTGATGGGAGTGATAAAGGGCCATTGGGACACAGGAGTGATGGGAGTGATAAAGGGCCATTGGGACACAGGAGTGATGGGAGTGATAAAGGGCCATTGGAACACAGGAGTGATGGGAGTGATAAAGGGCCATTGGAACACAGGAGTGATGGGAGTGATAAAGGGCCGTTGGAACACAGGAGTGATGGGAGTGATAAAGGGCCACTGTACGCCTATGAAGAGATTCCATTCCAGCTCCAATAGTCATTCACAACATTAACCCCGTCTGTGCACTGGGATTGTGGGAGCGCAGCGATTGCATTGGGGGCCCCGTTGGACAGGGGGCTGTGGGGTGTAATTTAAGCCAAGGGCAAAGGCTCTGCTCCTAACAATAACTATATCCTATAGATATTATATTTGTATCCTTTCTATTTTTATATAAGAATTGTGTAAAATATATATATAATAATATAATATATATTTATAGTATAAAAATCAATATATTATTTATTATATCATTATATTATTCCTGCCATTAATTTGCATTATTTGGAAGGAATTCAGGGTATTTATGGAACTCTACAAACTCATTGCTGTTAAGGATCGGATCATGGATGAAATTTTTAATATTTTCTATTAAATGAAAATATTGCATGTTTCCCACATTTATTGTTAAATTATCAATTGTTAAAAATAGCTGTAAAAAAAATTAAAAACATTTTCTGGTATAAATGTAACTATATACGGTAATTAAAGCATATAGTCATACTAGCTCAAGAGAAAAAGATGTAAAATTATATAAGCTGTTGAGACCTCGGAGGTCTCTTTTTCAGATGCAATCGTTCCTAAAGACTCCGTTGTATTTAAAGAAAACCCTACTTTTTAAACCATTTTAAGTTTTTGTTCCATTTACAGAAACCCTAAATAGATACTTGTAAGAATAACTGTTATGTTCCAGATCCTATATAAGAAGCCTTTTCAATGGCAGTAACCAATCAGTGCCTGCTTACTCATCACATGACAATTAAGCATTCCCTGAAAAATGATAAATAGGGCAAAAAAATATATATATATTCTGAGAAGGTTTTTTGAAAATCAACATTTTTTGGAATGATGTCTAATGCCGTCTTTGGCTACAAAAATATTAAATTCCACACAAAGAGTGGGACAGCAGCTTTAATAGTATCAAATCCCACTTTTCAGCCGAAACAGAGGTTATTGCAGAAATATTCTTAATATAAAAAACAGTAAATTCCGCACAAAGAGTGGGACAGCAGCTTTAATATCAGCCAAAAGAGTTCGGCCCTGGACGTTCCCTATGACATCATACACAGCGCACTTTTTGACATTCGCGGTCATCACTCAGACATTTTTCCGTCCCGTTTAACTCAAAAATGCGCTTTTTGTCTCGGAAACGTACGTTTCGTTTTATATGAAACAGCTTGATCTCGGAGAATAGTTTTGGAAGCAAAAGCAAGTCCACCGCTTAATATTTTACCACCTCGCCCTTTAACGAAAACAGACGCAAAGAACTAATAGATGGTTTTATTTATCCAGATTTTTTTTTTTTTTTTATTCGGCCGATAACTCACTTATGACATCGGATGTATAAATATTTTCCGTTGTTAGCCGGGGTAGGCGAGACGGAGGATCGTTTGGATCGTAACACCAGCTTTGCTTACTGCCCTGCGGGATGAAACATTGCTAGACGCTCCTAAGGGTTTTTATTTCATTTTTTTTTAAGAATCTAAAAATTTTGCAGAAAAAATCATATTTAAAGTCAACAATTTCACGTCTTTGGGAAGAAATAATAAAAAAAATTCACTAATGGATCAAACGGACGTATACTTTTAGTAAGCGTACCCCCTGGCCACCATGTGCCTGAATATCAAAGGAACAATTCTGTTTGATGTTATTGCTACAGAGGAAGCTCATTGGAGCCAACGTGGTACAGCAAGTAATATGAGAACTTTCATGCTGATGTCGTTTTAACTCTGATTTAAATAAATATGGCTGTCTAGTTCAGAGGCGCCCTGTGCGGACTACTCCTCTGGCGCCCCCTTCTCACCCCTCCCTCTCACTACCTCCCTGCCCCTTCTCACTACCCCCCTCTGCCCCTTCTCACTATCCCCTCTGCCCCTTCTCACTACCCCCCTCTGCCCCTTCTCACTATCCCCCCTCTGCCCCTTCTCACTACCCCCCCTCTGCCCCTTCTCACTATCCCCTCTCTGTCCCTTCTCACTATCCCCCCTCTGCCCCTTCTAACTATCTACTCCCTCTCCCTCATTATCCTCACTTACCTTGTTGCCGGAGTCCTGCGGTGGGAGAAGGAGGCATCCGTCTTCCCGCTCTGCCGGCATTTCATGTTGAGTGCCAGAATATGATGTATTAATTTAAGTCCCGGGCAGGCGCCCCTGCTGCCATGGCAACCTGTGCGGCCGCACAGGTTGCACACCCCTAAGGCCGGCCCTGGTCTAGTTATATGTATCGATGATATAGATGTGTGTGCATAATAAGGCATCTGTATGAACATGACGGCCTAAAGTTTAACATGACCGAGTGTAAAGTAACGCAGTTGGGAACAGCTAAATATTTCAGTCTAGGCTAACCAGAAGGTCCAAGGACCCCTTAGCCCCATTAGTCCCAATGCCACATAACCAGTGGCGGTTCAGATTACTCTATTGGGAGACAGGAGTCGTCATGTAGACCACAGGTCTTAGTTAAAAAGTGGTCCTGGGGTTGAAAAAAGGACTCTTGTTTTATAGGATTTTTTTTTGTGAAAAAGGAGAAAATTTCAAGTTTATCTGAACGTCCAACTCGGGAGCCCTTGATTAAAGTCATAATTTTGGTTCAAATACAGCAAATTTCCTACTTCTGTTCCAGGACACTTCATTTGAAGAACACCTTCCGAGAGTAATGGGACCAAGTTCACTCCTATAGTAAAAGCTCAACTTTTAGGAGCGAGTTTCTCCTGCGGACGTTGCCGTCACGTGGAATGACTCAAAAATCTTATAATCCATAAAACGTACGGAATAAATGTGTCAACCCCCCACCCCTTAATACATCTCTCAGTAGGCAGTAGATAGAACATTTGGATATAATTTAAAGGTCAGTGTGTCATCGGTGTATAGAATGTCACGCTTGGGTTCTTCTTGTGCCCAGAGCTTTTTCAGACCACGTTGACTGATTCTAAAAGCACGGATGAGCCAAAACCGTAAAATATAAATCCTAATTAGAATTGCGAGACCTCCATGCAGTAAAGGTTTTCAGTGAGACTGCCAGGATTCTTTCAGGAGGAACTAAGAACTCTACTAATGTCGTCAAGACCGTCCATCTGTGGTCACCATCTGTCCTCGAAAGCAGCGATGGATCTGAATGTTTACTTTAGAATTTCTATATTTAACGATAATAGTGATTTTTTTCTTCTAAGAGAACACATCACAAAACTCACGGTTTTTGTGAGTATTCCAATTTTTCCTGACCTTCAAATGTCCTCTGCTCACCGCATACAGCGCCTAGGGAACTTACCAATGGAAAGAGATGGGTTTGGGTTCCTGGACAATAATTTTACATGACAATAGTGAGATATAAAGCTCGTTATCAAAGAACATGCCCATAGTTATTAAATGGGTCGAGATGGTGAGGACCGGAGAACAGGGTGGCCCAATGCTCCATCCCTTGGAAGTCCAGACTGGAGATGGACATTTAGACAAATTTAAGGCTCCGGAATGGCATTGAGGGGAGAAAAAATCCTCATCGGTGTTACCAGGACAAGGAGAGGCCTTGAGCGATGGATCCTTAAGTCAAGAGAGGCAACAGCAGCCTGGAGCTCTGTGCCGTCCGGGGGAGGTTTTCTAGAGCTTTGACACTGTTTGCTGGTCCTGAACCTTATCCACCTAGAGGGTCATACTTCAAGACCCAAGAAATGTGGCTTAGTAGGCCTCAGCGATGTATCCTGGCCTAGGACACCTTGTGTGATGTTGCACAAGGCTCCTTCTACAGAGAGATGGTGCCTCCAAGTGGTCTTCCTATTTGAAGACTGACACCCCCGATCCTAATCTGTCCACACTTTGGGACTAGCGATGGAGGGTCAGATGTGAAAGGATTAAGTGCCTCCATATGAGAACAAGCTGACAAAAGAGCGGAAGAGAGTTGACAGCTAAATTCGAAGATCATCCAGTGGCCAGGTTGGGTCTTCCAGTGGTCAGGTTGGGTCTTCCAGTGGCCAGGTTGGGTCTTCCATTGGCCAGGTTGGGTCTTCCATTGGTCATTCTACTCTCAAACTCCATATCCTTGCACTCAAGACAGAGCCAGCAATAGATCTTCCTCGATTTTATGTGAGCATAAAAACGGAACGCGCAGCCTGTCGTAGGTGGCCGTCTGCCACACTCACGCCGTCACACGGCCGCCGGCCTTAAAGTGCCAGGACCGTCTCCTCACCCCCAGTCCAGCCCCTGTACCAATCTATTAAAAAGAAAAAAAAAATGGTATATTCTACATTTATTTTATGATGCGATTATCTATAAATCATCCAAAAACTGTATTATCCGTACTGTTTCATCGCAACGTAACATTATTTACGCGTGGCAGATAACAATGACGAACGCGTCCGTTCAATTTATAGGAGATAATCCCAGGCATTCTAAACCACGGATGAAATTTTACGGAACCGAGAGAATGTAACCTCCCAAACCACACTTAGCCATAAACCTCTTAATGCTTTGCAGATGAAATGCGGGATATAGTTTGCCATCTCTATATATTCCCTTTATATATATAAAAAAAAAACAATCCTCCATTAATGTGAGTGATGTTGGTGCTTTGGGCGACTTAATTGTATGTCGTGTAATCTGAGGATTAAGACCTATTGTAAATCCCGATTCTGTATCCATTGAGTTACCCGTTTTTTATAAATAAAGAGGGATAATCTACGGGCATATGTGCCCCGGACGAATAATTGCCGAGAAGGGGATGGATTACCCAGAAGCAACGGCAAAATGCGGCAGGTCAAAGCAAAGCCAACGAAAGGTTCAGATAAAAGCCCGTAGCACTAATTTATTGTATTTAGATGAAAGCTGCTAGCCTTTGGTTGTTCACAAGGCAAGCACGACGTCTACTTGCCTGCCATTGTATGCAATGACCTCATTCAGGATTGGCCAGTGACATATTCTGGTTTATCTGTGGATAGGAGCATAGGGCTTGATGGCGGATCAGATTCAGCCCATCTGCTCACCTTGTCTGCTGTCTATGACTCGAACCCTAATCAGTCCTCGTCTTAACTCCAGCATCTACCACCTCTGCTTGGAGGCTGTTCCACTCATCTACCACCCTCTCAGTAAAGTAAAAGTTCCTTACGTTACATCTAAGTCTCGGATCCTCTAGTTTTTAGATAATGACCTCTCCTTCTAACGTTTCTCCTCCTATTTTGTTTAATCCCTTTCTGCATTGAAATGCTTCCATCCCATCCCCTCTCTCTCTTTTCTCTTCCAAGCAAAACATATAGAGATCCCTTAGCAAGCATAATCACAACCCAGCGTGAGCTGATTCCACGTCCCAACCACCGAGATCCTTATAATTAATGTAAGCCAATGTTGCTGCCACAGCAGAAGCTCATTATAGCCAACGTGATACAACTAGTAGTATCTCGGCTGATGTTTGTTTTGATGTCTCATCTCTGTTAAATTTATATGTTTTTCTTTTGTAGATAATAATATGTGTCAAGAGATTCCATAACGTAAGAAAATAACATTGGCTTCGGGATAAAACTGGGCCTCGTCAGAGGAAGACGCTCATAAGGTCCGTGCCCGTACCTGATTGTTAAAAAAACTTACCTAAAACACTTCAATAAAATAAAAAGGTACGGCATAAAAATAAAGGGACGCCACGTAAATAAGAGGACCCCACTCAAGTATGGCTGGGAAGACCATAGATCAAAGGATCAAGGATTTTCATTTTTTTCCCCTAGATAAATCATATAAAACGCTAATTAGAATTCTGTATTTTTAAGTATGCGCGACCATTTAATGTTTTACTGTTGGGCGAGATTCTTATCCCCCTTGTTTCTATTCACGTGGCTCGTTAAGCACCCCTTTTCCATGGCGTGCTGTAGGAAGTCGTTGCTACTATTAATATGTAACCAGGAGCACATGGAAACCACGGATGGTATCAACCAGCCTTTGGGGGTAATTTCTAATTGCAGAGAGATAAAATAAACATAGAATCAGAGAAGCGGATACGAACAGCGGTCCAGCTAGTCTGCCCGTTTCTCCTGATGGAAAGACTCAAACCTTAATGAGCCCATTGGCCTCGTCATGGGTATAAAACTCGTTACATTAGCTCCACTTCCCTTTAATGTTTTGATTAGTTTGACTTCGCTGTGATATCTTCCGGGAGGATAAAAGAATTTCATTAAGAATTTGTGCTATTAGTTAACCAGTTCCGAAGGCCTGTGTCTCAAGATAATCGTCCCGCTCGATAACAATCATTGCCGTTGGCCACCACGTTAGAAGCTTTGAGTAGAAGGAACCTTCGTTTAGGAATTTAAAGAGAAGGAATCGCCACGTTCCACGATCATAACTTTCAAACCTATGTACAAAAATCTAAACATTGTGCTATTTTGTATGTGGAAGCGGCCATCTTGCAGAGTCCTCAGCCATGCCCTCAGACCTACTGAGCTAGTGAGGTCTCCTACTCCGGTCATGTTCCTCCAGTGCTCTGGGACAAGTCACACCTTGGGTTTCTCCACCTTCCTTCCCATATAAATGGATCTGGTCTCAAGAGACCTTCAATCTACTCAACTGACGCACACTAGGAGCCCCTCTACCCAGTAGGAGCCCCTCTACCCACCCATATCTTCAACCCTAGGCCCATAAATACCCTAGTGCCTCCATGGAACATGACGTTTATTGGTGAATGTCGTTATTATACATAACTTAATTTCCCTTCAGTATAGTCTGACAATTATAACATATCCCACCCCATTATATAGAAGGTAATGTGAGGAAACGTTCCTTGTCTACTTGGGGTTATCGGTTGCGTTTAATTAAGTAATGCTCACCAGACTTTAGATGCAAACGCAAACACTGATGGATAGATACGGGGTCGATTTTACGTTTCAGGTGCTGTGGGACATTTCATTAACCCCGGTGGCACCACGCTTTAACTTAAAAATAAATAAAGGCTTTGAAGGAAGGTCATTCACATAAAATGGGAAGGTCACAAGAGGACAAGTCATGGATCTTCTTCATGATTGACAAACGACTATTATCAGTAACCACTTGCGTTTTGCCCTCGGTTGGGCGTAAAATACCACTTTCTGGACCACAGAAATTTTGGGAGACAATATATTTGTTTCCGCAATGCACTAATTGAGTCTTTTCACCACAATCATCTTGCGTTGCTTACATCCATATGTGAGAGTATCTTTATAAGTACATGAGAGTCTAACGTGGAACGTTCTAGCTCCAACTATCTTTAAAGCTATTGATTTAACACCCGGAGACCCCGTATTTTTTTTGGTATACATCTATATTAGATCAATTTAACGCAGCCCTCACTTAGACATGCTAATGGAATATGTTGGAAGGTCCATCTAACCCAGAGTGGGGATGATAGATTGTAACTCATGCACTTTAACCACTCTGTAACCGTGCGCTATATCACTCAAACCATTTAACCCACAATAATTTTCATCTAAGTAACATTCCTTCAGATGTCTCTAAAATATTTCATGGTCGTTTGAAGGTCTGGCCCCGGCCCCTTCATCTTGTCTTTGAAGGCAAATCATAACTGTAGGGTTATGAATTCATATTTTGTCTTACGGTAGTCTGTTTTCAATTAGTGTCCTCTACTTCACCTTGACTGGAATTTGAGGTCCATCACAGCCACTAGAATCCAGCTTGAGTTATTTTATGGTGGCCGGATCTCTTTGCTAACCTTCTAAGTGCACGTGTCCATCAACGATTTCAACAAAAACTCAGCTTTGGTTTGGTTTGAGGAGGGAGTAAACACAAACATCTTCTGAAGTCAATGTCTAGGAACCTCATTCTCGGATGAGAGCTTTATTCGTGTATTAATATCTGCATCTGACGGTGTTGGAGTGGTGTAGAACATTGTTGTGGTTCCACAACTGCTAGACTCCAACATCTTGTCTCAGTCTAGCTCGAGAAAATGTATGTTTGGTACATTTTTTGATGTTGAGAATGAGTCTAGGTGAGCGAGTGTGACAGAGAACAGTACTCGAGATGAGTAAATAGACTGAGGTTTATTGAACAGGACATGGGTATTTATACACGCAGAACCAGGTCAAATACAATGTCCTCCACTCCTCCCAAGATAACCATTCCGTCCGTCTACCTGGTGCCCTTTCCCTGGCGCCCTGCTGTGAAATATCCCAGTGTACAGAGAACAGGGTGACCCCAAACCCAGTAAATGCCACTCCCTTCTCTCCAAATAGCACACCGATCTGAGGCTTTATTGGGGAGCGACAACCACTCGAAGTTCCAGGGGACTCCTGCTGTCCGTCGGTCAGGTGAGGCAGGTGGAGTAAGAGTTGTGGAAGCAGGGCGGTGAATATAAACCTTGAACCATCCAATGCTGGTCGCCCCGGAGGTCCCCCTATTCTTGGGTTGAGTGGGTTGATTTTGGGAAGTGCAGGCGGTCGTGTGGGGCAGCGCCAACTCGCAATAGCAGGAAAGGTGGCGAGAACATAGGAGGGAGTGGGCAGTGGCACCAGGGCCAAGTCCAAAGAGTTCCTAGGGATGTGTCTAATGGAATCATGATGTTGCCAGTCATTCAATTTTAAGGCCAGTGGCCAACCATGTGCCTTGGGTACACAGTCACCTATGATTTCCCAACAGAAATCTGACTCCATTACTATCCGAAGAATTGATCAGAATAATACTTTTCAATAACTGTGTCTTGTTCTCTCAAGGGAGCAGGAAGCAACTGAAAAAAAACAAAAAAGGAATTATTTATATAATATAATATAATAATAATTATAAAAATATATATATATTATTTATTTATTTTTTCCAATCTAAATAATTTATTTCCCATTCCAGGGATGTCACAATATATACATTATACATGTTCAATAACCTGTCCTAAGCGGAGGTAAAGACATGCTCTGTGCAGTGGAATATTAAATTCCTATCTCAAACTACCTAGGGAGTTCTGAACGTATTCTATAAAACGTATCGATTCCAGCTAAATCCGACTTCTTATTAATGACTTATGGAAGTATGAATGATCCAAGGCATTGTGTGCTGGACTTTTTAAATGCCACCATAGGCAGAAGGATACCCGAGTGTCCTTCCACCAAGATGCATATATTTGATTTTTTTTTTTCCGCGATGGAAGCCATCAATGAAATCTGTACATTATAATTCACGGGGCAATCCTCTCTATAGATAATAATGTTTTTTTCCTTGCAAATTATAGGAAGATAAATTGAGGTCACTGAGAGGTTGGATGTAGTAGAGGTTTCACAGAGCCTGGTTGGGCTGAAAATATTCTATATTGTATATATATTTAATTTTATATATATATATATATATATATATATATATATATATATATATATATATATATATATAATTTATTTAATTTTATATATATATATATAATTTATTTATATATATATATATATATAAAAAAAATAATAATATATAATTTATTTAATTTATTTAATTATATATATATATATATAATTAAATAGATTATTAAATAAATGTACAATATTTACATTTTATTATTAAATAATCAAAAAATAGTCCAAAAAATACTATTTTTTTTAGCTTATGTGACATTTCACTTGAATTTAAATAGAAAGTATTCTCCTAGGAACACAGAACATATTTAGAGAAATAAATAAATTGATTAATTAATAAAATAACAAATAAATAAAATAATTATTGGGGAAAAAAAATTTAATATATATATATTTAGTTTTTTTAAACATTTTTGTATACCCAGTCCCTGCATAATATAAGATATATTTAAAAAATATTACTCTTTTACATTCTTAACATTGCTTTAAAAAAAAATAATTATATATATATACATATAAAATAAAAATAAACAATTCCCCCCCCCCATATATTAATGCGTACGGACTTATCTCCTCGACCCGGTGAGTGAGATTAGATTTCCAATCAGTTAATGCATTTTCTCCACATGTGGCCAACAATCTACTTACTATTGTTGGGATTCTGGGGGTTTTTGCGCATTTTCCCAAGAGCTTTTCAGGAAGAATCCGAAAAACACAAACCCCTCTTAACAGATGGAATGACAATATCTTAGAGACAGCAGGACTACGAAACCGAAAACCTCTTAACTCATCAATTTTCTCCCGTAGCCAAGATTACAGGATATGCAATTGTGACATCGTCGAGGCGTCATTTTTCTTGAAAAAAAAAATTCATGCAAAATACAATTTAATATAATAATTTATCATTATACATTTTTTTTGCGAGAAATTCTTAGAGAAAAAGATTTACGTGTCAAAATATTCTAGAACAAGGTAAGAGTTGCCCTGTGAGATATTACCGAGGGGGGCTTCACTGCACCCAACTAACCTTCTTCAGGATCCAGTCTCGTATTTATCACCACCACCACCATGGCCCCCCCTCCTCACCGCAGGATGGAAGTATGCCATGGAGGCTATGCTGACTCGCCGTGGTCATACCTGGGCTACCCAGAGCCTAACCTTGCGGGACAGGGCCAGGACTGCCCACTGACGTCGGCTGATGTCAAGGGCATTCCCGCTGCCGTCAGTTGGCGGTCCTGCTGGCATCGCGGGAAACACCCCCATTTTAAGGTAAAATGGGCGGGGAGTGGGGCGTGTCAAGACCCCGCTGCCGCGACCCCGGAAGATTCTGGTGTTGACCCAGAGAAGCGGCCATACCTGAGAGTTCCCTGTTATGGCCATGGTCTTCTAGTGTTAATGTGCCGGTTGAGGAGATAAGTGATCGCTTTTATAGCCAGCCCTTGGATAGGGGCTTTACGGGGGACCATGACCATCCAAAAGGGCAATTGGGTCCCTGTTATGAGGTAGAGGGGCTGCCACTCCCCTGGACCTGCCACCCTAGGTCTAGTCGGCCTACACCGGTGTAACCCACTACCAGGAGGACCTTCTCCGATATCTCGTCCTTATGTTGATGCAACTATTCGTACAAAGTGTTGGGAAATTATGTCATATCTCAGTGTTCCACCTCAAAAGGCCATGCAGTGATGAAGAAGATCCACAGATCATTAATTACACGCTATAGTATGTTAATGAAATAAACCTTAGCATAGTCGTCTTTTAATGGTCTAATCAATAGAGAATTTTTCCAGTTTCTATGGCAACAACCTATCAATACCAGCTTTTGTGTCACATGACAATAAAGTGTTGCCACCACAAATTCTAAATGAGACAAATTAAGATGAAAGAATTATTTCTGTTGCCTAGGTTACCTTAGAATAATTACACCTCAACTCTTGCATTGTTTGACGTATGACGTCTTTCCAGACCAATAAAAAAAAATGTCATTTAATTAACGTCTGTTAACGTAATTTGTAAAATTCTTACAAGAAGGGAAAGTAAAAAATGCACTTTATTATAATTTTTTTGTACAAACAACATTTTGATATCAAGTTTTTCGATTTATGTCCTTAAAACAAACATCTGCTGGGTTTTATTACCATTTTTATTAGTTATTTGATACGCTTAGTGAATATTGTGTGTACAAATAACTAATAATCCTGACATTTAAAATATAACAAAAAAAAATCATGAAAAAAATACAATCATTTCTATAATTGTTTATATTTTCTACTGCAGTAAACTATCCTTATGGGATAAAATGAAATTATGCATCAGGGTATGGAACCAGCAACGCCGCCTCTGGTGGCATCAGGGTAGGTGGTCTCTGCCCCCCATTGACATTGGCTTCATGTCTGCCTATGCTGCACCTGGGGCTTGCTCGATGATCATGGCCCTATACTTCCATCCGGAGCCTTTTGAGATTTCTGCTCGTTATTTTGGATTTCTGCCTTGGCGATTTCACCCGTGACTCCGAACTTGCTTTGCCTCTTTGTACTGCGTTTGATCACCAGGATTTTGAACTATTTGAAGTGGGCTTTGACTTCTCGCTCCAGACCCCCTCTGCAGTCTACACTCGCTTCAGACGCCCTCTGCCATCTACACTGCCTCCAGACCTCTCTGCAATCTGCACTCACTCCAGACCCCCTCTGAAGTCTGCACTCGCTCCAGACCCCCTCGGCCGTACATCATTAGGCTGCCACCACCTTAATGTGCCAGGGCCGCCTGAATCTTTCATTTCTAGATGCTCCTCAGACTCTCCACGTTCTGACTATTTTCTTTCCTACATAATCTTGAGACCATTGGGACTTGGGACGGTTAGCGGTTCAATGTCACAAGCAGGGTAATAGGTTACTAAAGACGTGGGTCTGTGTCTACTAACAGATCCGTCTCGCTACCTGGAGTCATATCCACACATGTTTCCAATAAAGATCTGGTATGTTTCATTGCGCTGGGATTTCATAGCGAAATTCGCATGCCAGCACACCTACGAACTGTGACCTTGTGAAATCGACCAAAAGATTAGTTATTTGGATCGAAAAAATGTGAAAAAGACACTTGAAACCCCTAGATTGACTTTCCTCACTTTTCAGATCCAACACCATTGGGAATCAAGGACACAATTCCATTATTCTTAAAATTCTAATAATATAATACAGAATACACAAAAAAAAAACTAAAAACTCAAATTGTATTTTATTATATGTATTTAAAGTCCGTTGTCCATCTTTTTCTGTGGCTAATTAACAAAATTCTATGACATTTTCCACAAATGACTGCATTTATATACAAATAGGATTAATATTTGTGTCTTATGAATTATGTCATTTTTGTTATTTATTTAGAATTATGTTATTTTCACTGAATTTTACTTAATAAAAGGAGTAAAAATCAAATTGCCGTTTTCCTTTTCAACAAGCCCTTGTCTCGTTAAAAGATTTTGAGTGGGTTAGTTTATATTTTTGAAAATCTCCATTTCTTTAAATATACGGTATATTGAAATATATATAATGTAAAAAATATATGTAATTTTTTTATTATTAAATTTTTAAAAAATATGTAATAAAAAAATATATTAAATTTTTTTTAAAATATGTAATAAAAAAATTAAATTTTAAAAAAATATGTAATTAAAAAAATATATATACATATATAAATATTTAGACCTTTTTGCAAAAATTCACAGTGTGTATTTTTTTTTTTTACACGCATTAAACAATAAAAAAAAAATAGCAAAGCGCTTGGATTTTAATCTTCTCTTGATCCTACTAAGCTATGGTTAAGACAAACGACACCTATTAGATTTACTGCGCAGAATTTATCAAGGGTCAATTAGAACTTCTTAAAACCTAAGAAACGAAATCGACGCTCCGTCCTTAATGCATTGATATATATAACATCTATATTTCAGGGTTGGCAGCTTTCGCACGCTTGAGTCATATTTTAACGTGAACATTCCTTTTCAGATATCAGAGAACAGTCTTTTTTTATGTGCGTGTTAGGGAGGGGGGGGGATCAATCACAGCACTTTAGAGTATTAAAAATGAGCTACAACATCCTATCACACTCACAATCATACCGGATTATTGTCGTTTGTTAGGTCAGGAGCTTTTCTTTTTTTTTTTTTTTTTTTTTTTTTTTTACAGTAGCTTGTAAAGGGTTAAGCGGGTCCCCCCCCCGCCTCCTCCTTTTCTTTTATTCAGAATCTTATCCTTCTGCAGATCTGCCAAAGAGGGAACATAAGCAGACAGAGAGAGAGAGAGAAAGTGGTCGTCGTCCCCCCCCAGCTACAATGCGACTTTAAAATCATCTTCTCGTTTTCAGAATTGATATTCCTGGAATTAAAAAAGAAAATAAAAAAAATATAAAAAATATAAAAAAAAAAAAAAAAAAGCATATTCAACCTAAAACGGGTCGTCGTGGTTGATCAGTATGAAAAGCTCCGAGCCCTGCGTTATTTCATGTCGCGTGTAGAAGAACACGCTTTACACTTTAATTCAACAGGAGCGAAGTAACTACTTGTGATCCGTCTGGAATGGGAGGTAAGGTGATTTACTTTACTATATAACGTTGTTATTAAATGGCATGTAGTAAATTTTGTTGCATCCTATTAAAATTCCTGCCTGTCTTAAAAAATCTCCATGGTCGCTTGTTGTTACATTATACCCAAGAAGCTGAAAATATTGAAAGTATCACATATAACGCTTCGAGCGAGACGCAGGTCCTCGATGCACCTGTTACGCAAGAATTATACAAAATAATACAAGTGATTCTGGGAAAAAATATACATTTATATTATTTGGCAGTAACGAAGCGTAAAACGACGTGGATTTTTATTGAAATTTGAAATTGTACTGAAAATTTTAGCAATTTATTTATTATATTTTTTATATTTTTAATTTTATTTTATTTATTATTATTATTATTATTATGGGTCAGTGGGTAGAATGCAGTAATGCAACAATAGGAAAAGTACAAAAAATATACACAATGACATATTGCAAAAAAGTGTATAGTCAAGTACAGAGGACATGGATTACAATAACAATAATAAGTAAAATAACCATATATTATGTAAATACGTACAAACCAGTTTTATTAGCCACCAATTTAATCATAATAATAGTTATAAACCCCCCAAAATATATATATATTTAATATTATACGCTAAATTGTTTCAAAATTCTCAAATGTCAATCAACTCATTAAAAAAAAATATAAAAAAATATTAATATAAAAATATATAATAATGTAAAAATATACTTATAAAAAGTATAACAAAAAGTATAAGAATATAGAATAAAAAATCAACAGACGTAAATATTTAGACCTATTTACAGAAATTCACTACATACACCTCTTTTTTTATATATCATACACTTTTACCTATTATATTTATGATTTGATGCTTCACCAAGCCAACTGCCGGTAAGTAATTACTCTGAATATGTCAGCTCCAATCTTACAGAACAGGTTTCCATGACGACATATAACACATGCCTTAGTGATTCGCTACATGTACATATCACATAGGATTGTATAAAAAAAACCTATAATACTGTCAGGATTCCCGTCTTCGAGGGTCGCCATTGACATGTTTCTATATCAGGTCTATATTACTCTTTTATTGTATGTGTTATGTTTATACTATACAGTGACGCTACGAATATTTGCTTTATTATAGGGCTAATTTGCATATAATATAATAACATAGAATGGCGACGTTGATTATATTTGTATTCTAAAACTTTTAAGATCCTCTTACTTAACCAACAACAACAAGAACTGGCAATTAAACCAGGTTTCTGAAACGTCAGATCAGCCAAAGCCTTCAAAACCTCCCCACGAGACAAGTCCGTCATGCTTAAGTTCTAAATAGGGGAGTAATAAACTTTAAACTATGTTGACGTCAATAACATGAACCTCTTAAATTAAGGGGAAAAGTGGATTTCATGAATGCTAGAAGTCATCTGGAAGTTCAGGTTGACTATGTTTTGAGACGGGGAAGCTTAGAAGACATTAAATTCTGTTTCATTGATAAATTGTGCGAGAAGATTCCGATAGCGATAGAGTTGGTTGTCCCTAAAAAATGTTGAGGGTCGAGAGCTTTTGACTGTTGACTGTTGAGATCTCTAATCATAAAAAAAGGACAGATCCAAGGCAACTCCACACAAGGAACTCACCATTAACAAGTACGGAGGAGCAGAGATGACAATCGTTTCCATAGGAACAAGTAAACAATAGAGTAGACAAGACCGGACCTGCAGTGGTGGATCCTGTGGGTGCCGCGCAGTCCAACGCATGACCCAACATTCATTCATTCATTTATGTCTGATTCCTATGGCTGTCAGTCACGTTGAGACTGATAGGTTTGCCAGTTGGACCATGTTGCCCCAATCATGAAAAAGGACAGATCCAAGGCAATGTCACAAAGGGAACTCGCCATAGGCAAACCCACACAAGTATGGAGGAGCAGAGATGACCATCGTTTTAATGGAAACACCAGTCAAAGTAAAGTGCCGTATCCAAATGTATCCATCATTGGTACAGCCAACCAAATTCCAAGCCTAAGCTGTCTTGTCCGATTACACAAAGTAATATTGTAGAACGTCAGCCTCATTTCCACCTCTGCATGCAGGTAGACTCTGGTGATCACGAGGCGGACCTGGCACTTTAAGACTAGCGGCGATCTGGTGACGTAGGTGCGGCTGATGGTTTTTAATGCCCATGTAGCTGCAACACCCACTGTAGGGCCAGATCAGATCACATTTGCCCGATGTGACTGTTAAAGGAACAGTCTGGCCCTCATAAGTCCACCACCTGCTGCCTCTATTCGATTGGCTACTGTTTCTCCCACTTATTCCATTGAGATATCAGGTCCCATTGACTAGAATGAGAGCTCTACTAACTATGTGCAAGAAGCATACTTCAGTATGCTTCCTGCTTCCAGCCGAGGCAGCTGGGGGCGGAGTTAAATGAAACAGGAAGTCTAATTGTCTTACTCTAATAAATAAAGAACGCCTGCAGAGATTCACATGCGATACTGGACAACGGCGTCTATGCAAAATGGACACCAATGGGCATGTAACAAAAAAATAAGCATGGTATCCACCTTTAAAGTTGGTGGAACCAGGTTCAGATTCAGATATTTTAGATAATTTATAATCTCCCTAGTGAGAATTCAGTAATGTATTAAAACGCCAACTATTGTGTTGTTGTTCCAATAATGACATACCGGTTACATGTATTTTGATATCCTTTCATTATAGGTGGGAACATAATGTCACTCGGGGCTTGTGTCTTCTTCGCTGCTCTCCTGGTAGGCTGTATGTGCTTCTCCAACACGCCATCCTCTGCCAAGCTTAGGAGGAATCTTTTCAACAGTTATCACTCACTATTGCTGCCTGATGGCAGAGAAACCACGATCTACTTGTTGAAAGATCTCACGAAGAGGTAAGGAATCACAAGGATCGGTAATTCTTTCTCCGTCTTTGTCACTTGTAGACCGTATTATCGTGCTTTCTCCAAGACAGGAACGTAAAATGCAATGGCCGATAATTAGGTCTATTTAACCAGGGCAATTAACATGAAAAAAAACTAGTACAGAGAGAGAAGAAGGTGAAGATAACCCGAGGATCTTCTGTTTTGTGTTGGCCTGAAGCCGGTTAACCCCTTCGAACGCTCAGAAGCTACATTCAATGATCTAGAAAGATTTTGGATTGGACTATGGTGTAGTGAGTGCCGAAGCAGGGGCGAGCTGGCCCAGGGGGCGTAGGGGCAATTGCCCCCCCTCCCCCGGGGTCCTGTCTAAAATTCTTTAAAAAGGAGTCAGGAATTTGGCAGCGTCATGTAACGCAATGAACAGACTCCACGAAAGGTAAAGGGGTAAGGGAGTGAGACAGGGAGTAAGAGAGGGAGAAGGTAAGGGATTTAGGAAGGGAGTGAGTATGTGTGCATGTTAGAATGAATGTGTAAGTGTGTATGTGTTAGCATGAGTGTGTGTTAGAGGGAGTGTGTGTTGACATCAATGTGTATGTGTAATTGTGTTTTAGAAAGAGTTAGTGTTAGCGTGAGTATGTGTGTGTTATAATGAGTGTGTGTGTGTAAATATGAGTGTGTGTTAGAGGGAGTGTGTGTTGACATCAATGTGTATGTGTTATTGTGTTTTAGAAGGAGTTAGTGTTAGCGTGTGTTAGCGTGAGCGTGTAAGTTTGTAGACGTGAGAGTGTGTAAATATGTGTGCCAGTGTGTATTCTAGTTACCGGGGGGGACAAGGGGCCTATGGGGATACTTCTGTCCCCCCCCGGGCCAGAAGGTGCCAGCCCTCAATGTGCTGAAGAATACCTAGCTGAAGAATACCCCCAACATATCATTTTTTTCACATTTTAACCCCCTCTTATCCTTGTGAGATGTCAAAATGTGGCCTCCATGGCATCCACTGCATAGACCGTAGACAAATTCCACAGAACTGAGAAATATGTTGAAACGGCAAACATAACGTTAGATATCCCCATTACCATAGAGACCGTGTATTTATTGCCCCCTATAAATTCTGCCACATGGCTTTCTTCCTGATCCCTTGTTAATATGTAATGAAACTCAGATCCGCCGAGCCATTTGCACTCCCCTTTGTTCCACGGACCTCGCTATAGAATTACGACCTAAGAATTGTTTCCATCTTGGCCGTCCGCGCCATTGGAAATGTACGTTGTCTGTGCGATGATGGCTGTTTTCTAGTTAAATTTGCCCCGTAAATTTGTTTCATATTTGTAATAATGTAAAGAATGTCGAGCGGCGACTGCCAGATCTTTCATGTGATTCCCCGGCGATTCGGATATCAAAGTGTATTGGCAGTATTTGTAAAAACGTAATGAACTTGGTAACGGATTTGGAATTCCAGGAAGCCATACTTTTTATTACGTTCTACAGAGAACTTTTTTTTCAATAATTAATCAATAAATTAAGTTTTTATTTCCTGGTGAAATAAAAATGCATTTATATTTACATATCAACCTATACTACTGATTCTTATTCTTCTTATAATCAATTATTACTATTAATTGTTTGTTAGCAATAATGCAAATAATAATGCAATAAATAATAATGCAAATAAAAATAATAATAATGCAAATAATAATAATGCAAATAATAATGCAAATAATAATAATGCAAATAAAAATAATAATAATGCAAATAATAATAATGCAAATAAAAATAATAATAATGCAAATAATAATAATGCAAATAATAATGCAAATAATAATGCAAATAAAAATAATAATAATGCAAATAATAATAATGCAAATAAAAATAATAATAATGCAAATAATAATAATGCAAATAATAATAAAATATTAATAACATTCTTATTATTAATATTATTATTATTAGTCATAATAATAACAATAATAATATTAATAATACTTGTTTTTATTTCTAACACACAATTATTAATTATTATTATTATTAATAAATATATTTAAAGCCATTATTAAGCACATTAGCCAGTAGGACATAAGCAAAATGCCAGATACCACATTGGGTCCCTCTAAAATACCCCCTGATGTAAATCAGCATTATTTATTGATTTATACCCCCAGATAAATATAAGTCCATAGTTTGCGGTAGTTCATTAAATAATAATTCAGAACCCCTTTTTTCTGATTGAATGTTACAGACCAGTGATAGAAATCTCATCACCCCTACAGGTCATAACCGGTACTACATTTGGTAATCAACGCTTCAAAATAAAGTGCTTTTTATTTACTCTCACCATTAATTCTAAAAGCACACCTTGTAAACTCACTTCAGCCAATGTGAGCTCCACACTTTTACTCTAATTAGGCATTTTTTGTTGTTCTCAGGTACTACTTTGTTTTAGAAGAAAACGGCGCACCTCATTTCTCGATTACTGTGACTCCGTGCGATGTGCCTATAGAATGGAGTATTCTGCGCTACAAAACCTCACAGGCGTTCCATAGAAAGTCGTCAGGTATGTAAAGTCAGGGTAAACAGCGTGGGGGGCTGCTCTGTGTGTGGGAGCAGAAGAGAGGGGTATGGGGGTAATTATTTCTGAGCGCTTAAAGCATAGCCGGCAATTAAGAGTGGTCAAAAGTCAGGGTGCTGGGTTGTATGGTCAGTGGCATTGTTGATGGGAAGATGGATGAGGTTCTGGTCAGACCTCAGTATTGGGGACAGTTCTGAAGATGAGAAAAGATTGAATACATTATAAGTTATTGCATTTGATAACGCTGATTTCCTTTGATTATTTTAATTGGTTCATTTTCTTTTAATCCAGATGCTTCCGATCACCTGAAGCCTCAGCCATCTTCAGAAACCGTGTCTACGCTTTTCCGCTACAAGGGGAACTCAGTTGAGAACTTTATTGGCGCGTCCTCTTATTCTTCCCTCTTTGTCCTGGAATTCCTGTCCACAGAGAGAGACACCCACATCTCGGTGTACTTGACAACCGATCTAACACACGGAAACCTATTTCCCGAGCTTCCAGGAGATCCTCGCATTGACGTGACCGCGGTCACCCATAACTCTGTGACTTTAATCTGGAAAGCAAGCCCTTCTGTCTTGAGGTTTAAGGACAACATCCAATACTGTCTCCTCGTCAATGAAAAGCACAATTACAAAAGCCTATGCGCCGCAGACACCGCAGTCCGTTCGGCTAGAGGGAAAGGGTCCAAACAATTCGCTTTACCTGTCTCCAGATACGTAGATGATCAACAACGTGTAATGGTCGTGGCAAAAGATGAGTTTAGCGTCGTCCACAAAGCTAGCAACCTCGACGCTAGGCAGATATGCATCGGCAACAGAAACACCTTCATGGTGTCCAACTTGAGCCCAAACACGCAATATTACTTTGACGTGTTTGTGGTCAACCTTTCGACCAATGCCAGCGCCGCTTACACGGGGACATTTGCCAAGACTTTGGCTCAGCCCAAGCCCAAGGTCTCCTACTTGAAAGACGGTAAAATAGTTCAGGTCAACTTCGACGGCAGAGGCCCAAAGAGTTACAGTTTCCAGTATCAGGCCAAGCATAAAAAAGTCCAGTTCACATTTCAGTTATGCAGAGGCCGAATCCTAGCACAGATATTAAAAAACGGTAAAATGGTCGTTTCGGAGAACATCCAGGGCTTGAGACACATAACGCTGAAAGGTAAAGCCAACGATAAATACTTTGCTCTACTCAAGTCACCCGAGCCTGGATCAAATTCTTCTGCGATGGTCCAGGTGTCCTCCCACATCCACAAACCTTTATTCCCCTTCTTTCCAGACAGCTTAAAAATAAAGTCTTTTAACAAACTGAGAACGTGTGACTCGATCACCGTAGCCTGGCTCGGCACGCAGGAGAGGAACATATACTGCGTCTATAAGAAGAAAATCCAAGAAGATCACGTTTGGGGAGAAATATCGAATATCGACAGGTGTTCGGGGCCTGAATCGCGTCCAAAATCCGAAAAGGTCTCTTGTAAATATTTCCACGACGTCAACGTTCGAAGAGCAGTGACCTCCGAGACCATCGGTGGTCTTGAGAAAGGTACGGCCTACCTGCTCGATGTGTATCTTGTGGGCCATTCCGGAATACTGGTGAGGTACAACAGCAAAGTGGTCAAGACAAGAAAAAATTGTTGAAGGCTCGAAACAACATTTTTTTTTATGGGACCACTAAGAAATGCATGCATAGAAGACCCCTTTCTTTCTTTTAGATAAGGGCACGGTGACGTTTTGTATACGCCAATTTGTGAACGGATGTATTTAATAATTAAACAGTGTTATAATGTCGTGTGTTGGGTCATGTTCTTCATATGTATCTCAACAGCCATGTACATTTTATCATTAACAGAAGAACATTCTTTGAGCAATACAGGGTGGTAGGTAAGTGGAACAGTCTCCCAGCAGAGGTGGTAGAGGTTTATATAGTGAGGCAATTTAAACATGCATGGGATAGGCACACGGCTCCTGAATCTTCGACGAGACCAACGACTGATTAAGGTTTGAATCTTTAAAGCAGGAAAAACAGACAGACTAAACGGGGGCCGAAAAGGGGCCGATCTGCCCAGCAGGTTCTATGTTTCTAATAAATTTGTTTACATTTTATGCAAAGTTTAGCGATATATTGATTTTGCAGGATCTGTTAACAAAAGATGAATCTATAGCCATATATACATATATACACATACATACACACATTCATACACTTCTACATACACATACACATACATACACTTATACATACATACACATACACATAAACACATACATACATACACACATTCATACACTTCTACATACACATACACATACATACACTTATACATACATACACATACACATAAACACATACATACATACACACATTCATACACTTCTACATACACATACATACACTTATACATACATACACATACACGCATGCACATAAACACATACATACATATACACATAAATAAACTCATACATACATACACACATTCATACATACACATACACTTATACATACATACACAGACATACATACACATGCACATAGATACACATACATATACAGTACACATACATACAGATACACATACATACACATACATATATACATACATACATACACTTATATATACACACATACATACAGATACACATTCATACACATACACATACATACATACATGCATACACTTATACATACATACACATACAGATAAGGAAATATAAAATCTTTTAGATTGTAAGCTCTTTGAGAAAGGTCCTCATATTTGTTATGTATTTGTTAATCGCCCCGTATTTAAGCTGCACAGCGCTGTGTAATATGTCAGCGCTTCAAACATACTAAGAATAATAACATGCTTTATATATACGTTTACATACATTCATATACTTTCCATGCTGATAAAGGTGAGGCTGAAAGTAAATGACATCATAACACGGCTGACAGGAAATGACAACAGAATCTCACTAAACCTACCTCAATGCGGCATTAGAAGGATCATTCCTAGTAATGATGATGGCCAAACCCTCCCCGGAAATAATTCTTCCATCAATTAAAATTTGGCCTCAATAACCGATTGGTTGTTGCCATAGCATCGTAGAATCTTCTTGGATTGTTTTTATGTGATGAAGCCTTCAGATGTTAGATTTGCTCTTCATACTAGAGAGTGCGACCAGGCAACATTTAACCCTGGAAGGCCATACAGCAGTATGAGCATACCTGGGAACATCGTACAGCCCTACGGAATATGATGGCACTATATAAAGCAAGAAATAATAATAACGATAACATCCCGGAACCTCCGGGGTCGTAAAACCCTGTAGAGTTCCCTGGTATGAGTGTTAGGAATGCTATTACCTTTAGTTACAAAAACATTAAATTCAGCAGCTTAAGTGGGACAGAAGCTTTAGTCTATTTATTTAATTTTAATATTTTTTTTTTTGTATTTAATCTTATTATTATCTAGCCAGGAATTTTTATAGCTGAATTATCAATAGCAATATCGTTCAATACTTACCATATTAACAATCTTCCAGATTTAGCTAAATACATAATTATTATTATTATTATTATTTTTTTTTTTTAAATGATATAAAAAAATTATATAAAAATCTGCTCATTACTGCCTCATTTATACGCTGTTTCCAATCGGACTTTTATATATATTTTTTATTATTCACTGTTCGTACACGGATGTAAAAATAAAGAAATAAATTATATATATATATATATATATATGTTCTGAATCTGCCCAATATATATGTTTTTATTGTGGTTCGTAAACCAAGGCAGAACTATTTTAATTTGATGGAAAAACTGATTCTCGTCGTTTTAGTTGCTGCGAGCGTAATTGGACCTCCAATAAAACGAGCGTCACGAGGGTTGTATGTATTATTAGAGGAATATTCGGCATCGATGTAACCTGGAGGTAGGTATCGTGTTTCCTAGTAAATGAACATTGACACAGGGGGGGTATTACTCGGAAAGTCATTGTATGGAGGTCATATATAAATATATATACACACGTGTCTCTCGTCTGACTGTGTAGGGTCACGTCGTTTAATATGTCAGAAATAAATGATATAAATAATAAATAAATTATATAATAAATAAATTATATAATACAACACAATGCGTCAACGATTCATGCGGGTTATGTCTGCGGAGATGTGGACGAAGATAGAAGATTAAAGATAGCAGATTAGAGAGAGGGGAGATGATAAAAGATAGAAAATGTAGGAAAAAGATGCGGAAGAAGATAAGGACGCGGAAGCAGTCGGCAGAAGCTGAAGTCGTCGGCAGAGAAGATAGGGAAAGCGTGTGAATGAGAATGAGAGTGTGAGCGTGAATGTAATTTTCAAATTAAAAATGTCCCCGAATTTTCAGCCAAACCGAATGGGCAGAGAACAAACTTTATTGCCCGAAAACAAATGGGTGAAAAACGAACCCAAAAATTTGTCCGAACCGTTTCTGGTCCATTTGCACATGTCTAACATACCTCTAATATATATATATATATATATATATATATATATTAATATATATATAAATTATACTATAAAAGAAGATACATGAAAAAAAATAAAAGTTTCTGCAAATCAGCATTTTTTCTTTACTCCTTATACTGTCTTTTCACTTCAGTTGCCCGTCGCCGTCATTCATGAATATCACCGAATAAGCTCATTTTCAGCTGTATAATTCAAACGTTGATTTCTTTACTTAAAGCGATAAATAAAATATAAAGTGTAGGTTAAGCAAAACGATTCACATTTTAATAGAAGCGATGAATATAGAGTACAACGTCCCTTCCTTTTAATATCTGCTTGCAAGTGAGCTACAAAAATAATGGCTGTTTATATTCAAGCCTCGGACTGTAAATTAAATGAAGATGACATGGGGGGGTGAAGTTTTAGTACATAGCACCGTGTTTTACAGTTACTGGTGATATGGAAATTACACTATAAAGTATTGGGACGCCTGACCATTACATCAACAGGGACTTTGATGACATCACATTGTAAATACATAGACATTATGACATTAAGACTTTTTGCCCATTTGTGAGGTCAGACACTGATGTTGGACGAGAAGGCCCGGCTCACAATCTCCGTTCCTGTTCATCCTAAAGGTCTTCCGTGGTGTTGAGGACACGGCTGGGGCAGCTACCCCAGACAGCAGGACAGTCCCTGAAGATCCACGACAACTGGGGCTGTTGGGAATGTGAAGGGGAGCCAAGTAGGGGAAAAGAGACGGGGCTGATGATCATCATACCCCAGATGATTGAAAGGTAATCCGATTTGACGATGGTATGTAGATGTATGTGTCCATCCCTGTATAATGTCTTGTTAAAGAATTGTAAATAAGGAATAACGGGTATAGCCACATTGATCCAAGAGGGGATGGGGTCATTAGTGAAACATGATACCATTTATTTCAAGATACATGAAAAAAATAGGAAATACGATAATTTTTTCCCCATTTCTGCTGTTTCTTCAATGTCCCAGTCTTGATGCCTCGTCTGTCTCCATACTTACAATACTTTTTACCCATAGCAGCCTGCTGGAAGTCTCTTCCAGCCCCAACGACTTAAACATCAGCTGAGAAGCAATGTTTTCCTCCTCCACGTGGCAGTAGGCCGGTCTACCTTGCATCATCAGTGTTTTTGCCAGACTAAGAGCAACCTTGGATCCCAATCCAAAGCGCCTATGGTTGGGTACAGTGTACAGTACACGCATGGCACAATAATGGTCGCACAGCACCCAGGACACTGGATTTCCTTCAGAGTCGACCGCACAGGAGGACGGCAGGGACCCTAGACAAAGACTCACATACCTCAGACTGGAGGTACTTCCACCAAATGACCAGGAAGCATCAACAAGTGGAGCATTCGCTGGAGAGAGACAAGAAATCTCGGGGGTAACCTGAGACCTAGAACAAACAAGAACATGTCTTCAACTCTATCATCAAAGCAGCCCAAAGGGACAAGTGTTTGAGTCAGAAAACATACAGGTGACCAAGTTGGCCACAAAGCATCAAGAGAAAAGCCAGCAAGAAGCCAAATTCCAGCATGGCCAATCGCGTCTGCGCATGAATCGGCACAATCTCTTCAAGGCCCTAGTGGAAAATCCAGCAAAGTAGCCTAAGAGTCTGGTGTCATTCCAACACATGTCCTCCAAAAGGGACAGCAAGCAAAAGCCAAGCCAAGCCAAGGTTCAAGACCCTCACAGCGCGCCCTAGCGAGTAGAGTATATCCCTCAAACCCATTCAAGAATCTATTCTTTGATTACCCAAATGAACTCACTTAAGATTCCGCTCGTTAGCCTCGTCTTGCTTCTCCTGCCAATATGTCCTTAACAGCGATGTTTGGATTGTCACATCTCTCCTGGACGCCTCTTTTGTGAGATCAGTCGCAAAACTATCTTGCATTGCTGTAGGTGAAAAGAGATAACGATATAGTTTCTTCTCCTCACTCTAAATACTGCATCTCTGTAGCTGCAACTTCTCCAAACAGATTTTTTGTAAAAGCTTTTAACGCAGGCATATCAATGTAATAAAGTACTTTAATGGGTATTCAGCGATGAACGATATTCCTAAGGCGGCATCCAGTTACAAAAGTGTTGATGATTAATCCCTGATGTTATTTATCATTAAATGTACATAAATACTCTGATGGCTTTTATGTCGCAATGGTTTTAAGGTCATTCCGGCATTATACAATATAATTCCTGGGCAACCTGCCACAATCGGAATTGGCAAAGATAAGTGTGGACTATGAACGAAGGGCGGATTAACAGCTCGGCAATGTTAAACAGCGTCCATGTTTTCCAGGACACAGATACACTGCAATGCTACAGCTTCTCGGCCAGCAATGGACAGTCTCTTCTTCTTTTAGGAAGATTGTTTGTAAATCCTGGGAGTCGTAGTTCTTCAACTGCCAAGCTGCCCATCGGCAAACCTTGGATTAATTGAAACTTTTCATTGTCGACGGACATGGCATCAGGAACTACCGCTGGAACCTCACATGGTAGCCATGCGCTTTGCTGGCAGGCTTCCTCTATGAACACCATGCCCCTATGGAGCCCCCAGTGAAATGTCCTCACCCTATAGGGGATGGGTATTTGAGGTTACTTACTTTGGACCTCAAATGGTCGAGTCCATTCTATGTGTTCCATGACAGCACTGACTTTGGACGCATCCCGCATGAAGAAGCTATAAGAGTTGGTGAAAGGATCCCAAGCAGATGGAACAGTCTGTTGTTAGAAATAAATAAATAAGAAAGGAGAAGACATTGAAACAGGAGCCAATAATATATCTATATCAGGCCTCCTATCAAGGCCAAATTAACCCAGGAGCTCATGGAGTGGCAGGCGGCCCTGAGTCCTGAATTAATTAAGTGCAGAAGCGGCCTGCATGCTGGCTTTAGGTCTCAGAGTGTTTTCTGATTGGCTGTTCAGCCTCCGTCTTCCTCCCTGGCTTCACTATCCACCCTTTCCTTTGCCTCCATGCTACACAGGCTTATGTGGCTAGTCGGGCTGTGCAGGGGCTTGTATGCTGCTTATGAGAGGATTGCAGCCCCCAAAAACAATACAAGTGCCCAAGTGTGGTTTGCAAATGTGCACCGGCCGGCCCTTAAATTAGGTGGGACATAATATGGCGTCAATGCTTAGTATGGGCAGTTTGTGCCATCATGATTAATTGTGAGTACTCACCCACCCTTGAAGAGTTCCAGGTCTACCTTCATAAAGAGCAGAGGATCAAGGGTGGGCAAGTACTCATGTTCAAGAGCGCCTTGTAGGTGAGAGGAGGGCGCTACATAGTCACATAACTAATGATGTCATCAAAGGTCCTTATGCCGTACTTTCCACACAAAAAAATAGCAAAATACGTCAGTAATGTGTGTGAGGTCAGTTCAGTCTAGCAACTTTAGTCCATGCCTCCCGCTTTGAGCTGGATAGTCACGATTTTGCCACCAAGCACTACCTTTGTTCTTCTTTTTAGGACAGAGGTAGAGCTCAGGGGGATTCGAGACCGCAATCTTGAGGTCCTGATCTCATGTATACGGCACTGACACTCTACCTCCCGAGCTCACCGGACATAGAAGTTAGGAGGTTCAGTAAATGTGAGACTCAACTGCAGGTACATTTTCCTGCTCCTCTGGTTAAATAAAAAAAAACCTACTTGGCGTACAGCGCTAGATATCCTAAAATAAATTTTAAACCAAGTGACTCCTGACATACGCTTTCTGATACGTTCTGTAGGCGGAAGAAGGTTACTTTACCAGAGGTCTTGTCATCACAACACCAAAATTTGGCCAGGAATCCACCAGAACCTCCACACCGAAGGGGTTTCCATTGAGCACAGAGAAGAGGCTGCCATAAATCTGTAGAAGACAGAACAGTGAGACCTCTCACCACCATTTTACTGATCTTTTCTCTCCATTTATGTGGTTTTAACTAATTCATTTAGGTAAAAGGTGATCTTGTGTGACCGTGTGAGCTCATAGCCATCACCCCAATGTAGTTCTTCTCTTACACAAGCCCTACTAGCTCAAATCCTCCTGTTCTTGGAGAACGTTCATAGCGATCTAGCGAATGGAGGGAAAAAAACACCCCATGCGTTGCTGTTGCTCTCATTTCGCAGCATACTGGACCTTAAAACATTTTCATGTCTGTGGTAGGGAGTTCGAATCATGTGGACATGATCTCCTCAGCCTGGGGCAGCTGTCTTCTCATTGAAGACATTGACACACATATAATGGAGATAAATATTATTTAGACAATGTATGTTGGGTTCATCTCAAGAGAAATAGTGGAATAGAAGATGCAAAGACAGAAGACTTGTAGTTATTAAAACTGTAGTACAGAAAACCAGAGGATAAAATGGGTCGGTCCAGGAGGAGGACCACGATGAAAAGGCCAACTCGTTGCATGGAATCGTTATTGAATCCACAAGTTTGTTAACTGTCGAATGCACATAAAATGTCTGCTAAAATGTCCCATTTCTCCCCTTTATAACAAATTAATAAAGTTATGGCTTCAAAAAAGATTCCACGCAAAAAGGTTGAGGACCAAATTCGAGATTCCTTTCCTGTAGGCCGGAGAACGTTATTAGTCCCATTTAAGAAGCAGAGGAATTCCCAAAGGGAGTGTAACAATCCAAAGAGGTGGAAACAGCGCTGGAGCCGATGCAGATCCTCCCATCTATGGCAATACCTTTCCGAAAACTACCTTGAGGATACCTATTTCGGGGGTTTTTCCCTAGAAAACCCTCACGTAAAAAAACAGATAGGACCTTTGACCTGACTTCTTAAAGATTAGACTATTGCATCTAGTTTAAAGGGCAAGTCCCGTGGAAACAATATTTTTCTCCTTGAGCATAAACCCCAGTGCCCATAAACTTTTATTAGTCAGAGTGCTTGATTCTGTAATCAAGACCGAGCCATTCTATTGTTTAAAGGTGCTGTCCACCTAGGTGGCCTCTTAACATATCCCAGATAAGTTCTTTATCATGTAGAGAGAAGTAACATAAAGCTATCCGCCATTTTGTTTTTCTCCTTAATGTTTCTTAAAAATGTGTTTAAAGGTTTAGTGAAATACTACCGTTGCCTAGAAACAGAGTCATTTTCATTACTCCAAAGTCCTCCCCTATACATTACATCACAGCCGTCTTAAAACATACAAACACGTCCACTGGCCATTTGATGTGCCATTCTAATACACAGTAATAGGCACATTGGCCAGTAATGGGGAGTTAGTGTTATGGAGTCAGGCGTTTTACTTGGTAGGTGTGATGGGTGTAATGGGTGTGATGGTAGGTTTAAACCATAAGACCTTAAAGATGATGCCCCTTCTGTGATGTCGGACATGGGTAGGCTGAGCAGTGAAGACAGACAGGATTATGAGTATTTAGTACTGTGGCCACTCTCCCTAGAAGTGGGTGCCCAGCCAAGGTGACTCCAAGGTCACAACGCAGAATGCTGTTGGAGGTAAAAAAAAAAGGACGCTAGAGTAACAGCTAAAGACTTGAAGGAGTCATTGGAACTGGTTAACATCTCTGTTCTTGAAACACTGTATATAAAGAATGGATAGCGCACATAGACGTACACGTTGACATCATTTAGGGGAGAAACACTGCTATTACGGGGACTCTCCACTACTACTACGTATGCCACTGAGGACCCTCTATTTCTCGCACTCTGGATTTATAACCTCCATGTGAGAGCAGAAACGTAATGAATTTTTTATATAAAAGCTACGTTTTTAATCCTTATTCCTTCATTGACGTCATCCACACGGAGATTCAGATCAGCCCCACCACGGATGGATTAGAAGAATACTTCCAGCAACCACTAGGGGGAGCCCTGAGCCTGCATACCAGAGACGCGAAAGCACCTCTCCTATATTACCTACCGTGTTTCCCCGATAGTAAGACACCCCCGATTGTAAGACGTATCGGGAGTTTCAGAGGGGTCAGCTAATATAAGCCGTACCCCGAAAGTAAGACATATGTCTTACTTTCGGGGAAACACGGGGGATTTGCCGGGTCCGCCACTCTAAGGGGCCGGGAAGTCCCCACCAAGGCCGGCCTTACGTGTCTGCGGCCGCACAGGATTTAAATTAAAACATGGAGGATGTTAAATAAAGTTTTTTTAACTTTATTTAACATGGAGGATGTTAAATAAAGTTGAAAAAAAACCCCGATGTTTTTATTTAAACCCTGTGCGGCCGCAGACCCCTAAGGCCGGCCCCTTAGAGCAGGGCCGACCTTTGGGGTGTGCGACCGCACAGGGCGCCACACTCCAGGGGGTGCCAACCTGCGGCACCCGGCACCCCTCCAGAGACGGACAGTAATGTCCTTCGCTGGAGGAGCAGGCTCGCAAGGGAGCGGTATCGGAGGTCTTTAACAGACCTCCGGCTCCCTTGAGTGATTTTAAGCCGGGTTCAACCCGGCTTAAAATCACTCAAGGGAGCCGGAGGTCTGTTAATGACCTCCGATACCGCTCCCTTGTGATCTGCGCGGCAACAGCTGTTGTGCGCCGGGGTTTCTTGTCAGATCCCGGCGCACAACACTGAAGCCGCGCCCACCGCTGTCCGTGCCCTCTGACCCGGAAGGAGACAAGAACTGAAGAAGAGGAGCGAAGAGGAGGAAAAGAAGCTGAAAGAAGAAAGGAAAGGTAGGAAAGCATTAAGTGAGAGTGGATTGGTGTATGTGTGTGGATTGGTGTATATGTGTGTGGATTGGTGTATGTGTGTGTGGATTGGTGTATATGTGTGTGTGGATTGGTGTATATGTGTGTGTGGATTGGTGTATATGTGTGTGGATTGGTGTATATGTGTGTGGATTGGTGTATATGTGTGTGTGGATTGGTGTATATGTGTGTGTGGATTGGTGTATGTGTGTGTGGATTGGTGTATATGTGTGTGGATTGGTGTATATGTGTGTGGATTGGTGTATATGTGTGTGGATTGGTATATGTGTGTGGATTAGTGTATATGTGTGTGGATTTGTGTATACGTGTGGATTGGTGTATATGTGTGTGGATTGGTATACGTGTGGATTGGTAGGTGTGTTGATTGGTAAGTGTGTGAGAGTGATGGGTGTTATGCTGTACCATTTCCAATGTCTTTTTCATGATCTAATTATGCTCTAAAAGTACATCATAACTCCCATCACTCTCAATTTTTTCCCAATATAAGACATACCCCGAAAGTAAGACATAGTGGGGCTTTTAGGGATAAAAAGAAAGTAAGACACTGTCTTACTTTCGGGGAAACACGGTATATTTCATATTATTTAATACATTCTACACTGTATTGTTTCTATGCATGTTCTGTTTTTATTTAAGGAATAGACGTTTGAGGATTTTTAAGGGGATATCGTTATATTTTCCTACTAGATGCGCTCTATCCGTTCTTTATAAATGTCACAGTTTTTTTGAGAATTGCGGAGTTTGACTCTTTTGGCACAACACTCAAAATATTTCACTACTAGAGGTTGAATATATCATCCCACACAAATATTTACGATTGCAGGCGCCCGTTATTGCCATAGCACATCTCTGTTCGTGAGACTACAATACTCAAAACATTGAGCAGGCATAGAGAATAAATATATATAAAAAAAATACTGTATATATAAATATATAATAGCAGTGTTTATATATTATATATATATATTATATATATTATATATATATATATTTATATATGTAATATATATTATATATATATATATATATATTATTTTTTATATATATATATATATAAATTAAATATTTTTTATTATTGATATACCCGTGAGTGCTTTGAATTATTGGTGGATATAGGATATTTATATATATATATAATATGTCCCCAGCTTGCCATACAATCCAATACCCCCATAAATTGGTTTGCGGATTGGTTCGGAAATAGGGTAATTGAAGAAAAAATGAGTGTTGGTGAAAATGGTGATTTTTGCTATTTCTCTGCGTGTTCTTACCTTTAAAGACTCTGGGAGATGTGTCCTCAGCAGCTCTTGGAGATGTTCTAGCTCATCCGCTTCCCTTATAGATCTCATCATAATAACGCACAGAAATCTTGAGAGGCCTTAAGAAAAAGCTAGCGTAAACACACAGGTTGTTGTCTTTTATTTGAACAACATGTTAATAATTACTCGGGGACCGCGACGCGTCAAGATCCTTTATTATGTTTGTGATATAAAAAAACAAAGTCCAGCTTTTATCACTCATGAAGTCCACGGGGAAGGACATTTTCCCAACATTTTTTCTTACGACACATAGAAAAAAAAATACACGGCAAACTAAATGAGTCATTAAACTGGCTAGGAATCCATGTGGCTTTGAAGTAAAACATTAAAAAAAAAAAAAGTGGCCGATAAACAAAGAATTGGCAAATACCGCTACATTAGAGAACATTTTTGAAGGCATTATTTGGAAACAGACGTAGGGTTGCAAAAGTAGTCTAAGGAAGCATTAAACTCTACATTGGACAAAATGTCAATAACAAATACCATTCTGTAACTTCTTCCTCCCCACTCGCTCTCCTTCCCCAGCTGCTGCCTGGCCACCTGTGGACTGAATTCTGGTTCCCGGGGGTCCGGCAAGAAGAACCCAAGACACCTGTAGCCATAGGGCACATTGTCTTAGTTTCGAAGGGGGTGCACCACTAACCCTATCCTCACTCCTACTCCTGGCAGGCAGATTCGAACTGCGAGAGGAGGCAGATCCTGTATCCACTCCTCCCCAAGCTGCAACTAAAAGAAACCGCAGCTTAGTGAGCCAGTGCATGTCACATGTTGGGTAGTCCTGATTTTCTACGTCGCATGCTGGGTGACCCTGATTTTCTTTCATAATAAGCTATATGCATTAGCAATACAGTCATCCTATAATCTACACACACATCTCAAACATTGCACAGTAACACTTTACATGCTACACAATCAGTCCATACAAATACTATACAAAGTCACATTACCGCACGCACACACATACTAACCAATTCACAGTAACCCTACCCCATGCTCCTTCATTCTACTCAATACATCGTTGCACTGCTCTACAGCTGCACGGCTTCCTTCATTCTTTTAACTGTTCACTGAATTATTTTAATTATTTGAACTGCCTTGAAGTGCCCTCTCTTTGCTCTGTGTTAACCACTCGGAAGGTGGCCATGATTTTATTTCTGGGAACCTTGCCAAAAGCCAATTACAGTTTGTTAGGCTTCTGTGACTCCAGTTAGTGTAACAGCTGCTAATGAACTGATGTCAAAACTACCAGAAAATACGAGAAAAGGAGAGAGTATGAACCACAACAGATAAATGAAGGAACACATTAAAAATGGCTATTTCTTGTTATGCTATGTTTCCATACATTATTTATGTATACCTGCAAATACAGGGTTTGTATGTCTTATTCAGCTGATTTATATCTGCAGTGCTGTTTCCATGTGTTTGTTTGATCTATACCCTCAGTGCTGAGTTTAGATGTGATTTCCAGTTGATTTATACCTGCAAAGCTGGGTTTGTGTGTGTTATTCTGTTGATCTATACCTGCTATGCTATGTTTCCATACATAATTACTGTGTACCTGAAAAACAGGATTTGTATGTCTGATTGTGTTTATTTGATCTATACTTTCAATGCTGAGTTCACATGTGAATTTCAATTGATCTATACATGCAATACTGGGTTTGTGTGTTATTCTGTTGATCTATACTGGCTATGCTATGTTTCCATACATTATTTATGTATACCTGCAAATATTGGGTGTGTATGTCTTCTTCAGTTGATCTATACATGCAAGTGCTGTTTACATGTGTTGTTTATTTGATCCATACCTGAACTACAGGGAGTAAGTAAAAGAGAAGTGTGGTTTAGTGAATGAGTGTTTAGTGTTTCAAGTTATATATTATTGTACTTGTTTGCAAAAAAAAGAGATGGGGAGAAAGTGGGGTAGAGTATAGTGAGGAAATAAGTATCTGATGGGGAGAAAGGGGGTATCTGATGGGGAAAATGCTATCCCCCCAGATTTGTAAGGATTCCTACACCCATGCATATGGGTTAGCTCCTCCCCTCATCCAGTAGGACCGGATTTTTTTGGTTTACTAAGTCCATTTTTGATATGACTTCCAGAGGGAGTTCAGCCTCTCTCCCTCTGGAGGCCCAGCAATCGGTCAGGTTACCTGACTTGTCTAGGGGGGGTTATGTGCTCCCTTTTACCCCTGCAGTACCATGGTACCTTTAAGGGGACTAAGCCTACTGGAAGCTAATATCAGGCACGGTGCCTTTTATCACTCTGGTCTCCTCCATATTGTGGCTGGGGGGTAGTTAAGTGCACCTCCTTACCCTGAATGTTCCCACTTCTGCCTGGACTTCATTAGAAGCATTGGAGCTGTCAGCAATACGGCAGAGATCCTTCTTCCTCTGTTTACATGCAGTTTACTTCCTATATGACATCACACGCCAGCCCTTAAAGGCCTAACAGTTAATAGGTAGGCCTGCCTGTCTTCGCACCACATGGCCCTGGCTCTCCGTTTTTTACTCTCTAGGGGTAGTTTTATTTGTATTACTCCAGATTTAAAGGCACAGCAGTCATTTAACTGTTGCACCAATAAGGCTACTTCAGGCATGGATTTAAGAGATAGAATAGATTCTGATGGACTAGGTTGGACCTCATGAGAAGAAGCCTGACGACACTCCACAGTTCGCCTTAATACAACAAACACTATGATATTATTTAAAATATTCACCAACACATTTGAAAAAAAAAATTGTAGTGGAAGGAAATGTGCTGATGAAATTCATCAACCTAGTTGAATATTGTGGCATTTTCGTAAGACTCAACTGTCTTCTAATCAGAAGAACATTAACGTAGTAAAATTCGAAAGAAACAACTCTTTTCCCTAGTTTTCCCCAGAGATATTCCATTTTTTAGTAAAGGTATCATTGTTATTATTTTTACCATGATGCGTAACTCTGCACTTATCTATGTTGAACCTCATCTGCCACTTGCACGCCCAGTCCCCAACTCTGCCTAAAAACATGTGTTTCCACAAGTATCAACAGCATGCACAACTAACCAGCGCTAGTAGTGTAGGGGTATCATGCAAGATTCCCATTCTTGCGACCCGGGTTCGAGTCCCGGCTAGCGCACATGTGGACAACTTTTAGGAGAATGGCAGTGGCTCTAATATTGAAGCTAACAAATGACAGTGTGTCACAGCCAGATCTTAATTTTAAGTCAGTCATTTTCTAACTGCCACTATACGTAGCCTTTTGTTTAATCATATCCTCTAATGTTTAACATACACACTATATGGACAAAAGTATTTGGACACCAGGCTGTTTACACCAAGAGGGACTTTTATGACATTGCATGTGCATGCTGAAGGGGACATAGCAAGACATTTTGGAGAATGCCATGATTCCAACTTTGTAAGAACAGTTTGGGGAAGTCTTAATTGCCCATATAATACCTTTTTGAATGCAAGCCCACCGTTCTCATGGCGGCTCACGGGCCGGGTGCATAATTCCTCTTGTGTACCTTCCCGTATTTAAATTGTACACATTGTGTAATAGTGTAGCACTGATTAATAAAAAGTAGTAACAATAATAAAGAGTATTAATAAAAATGAATGTTTGCTACTGGGGTTGCAAGGGTTAAATCCTGCGCATCATCGCTGGGCATCCCTATTCTAGGGAAGCTCAGGCACTTTGTATCTGGCCACCTACTGTAGACACCCTGCCACAACTGGGCATAGTCACTCCTACTCCCATCATCCCTATCCTGTCAAATTGATATTTTTATATTAACCCCTTCCCTACTGTTTGTTTGTTTTTTTAAGTACCCAAACGACCATCCGTTTTTTGCCTATTCCTTTAATATTTTATTTTTGCTTGTTGCCTAACATTGACCGTATGATCAAAATGTTGTTTCCGGACAGGACCCCTAACCCCGTTAAAAAAAAAAAAAAAAAAACACTCACAAACCAAGACCCTATAAAAACAACGGCGCCCATCTCTCTGTTAGTAGCGCAACGCTGTTAGAATGTGTCAGGAGTCTGAAAGTCGGCCGAATAGCAAATGCGAAAGCGTGTCTGTCCAACAAACCCCGTCATAGGAATTGGTCAATGGGGAAACGAAGAGCAAGAAAACATCAAGGTGCGGAGGCGTCCGATGTAAGCGTTGGGTCATGCGCCAGTAGGAATTCTGGAATGCTGACTTCACTTGAAGCCTGGTTATAAGGAGCAGAGTGCTTATACACAATATGCCAGGCTTTGAAGAATTTTCCCATACCTACCTCAGAAGAGGAATAACCCCCCAGGAACGCACAATACCCTTGCTGGAACCACCTCTCTCATATATGGTTTCCAGCTCCTTAAAACCCTATCTTTATCGTCAGCCGGGTACCTGACTGAGTGCTAAATAGGTTTTTGTTACTTGACGCAGTCGGACTTCAGACACTATGGGGGAGCCGGAGAAGCGGGAGCTGACGTCAGAGATGAAGCAGGAGTATTGACACACATCAACGGACATTTTGCTATTTTTCCTACAATACGTGGCTTGCGTACAGACTTTTCACGCTGCCACCAGCAGAAGTATTTGCATCACACATCACAGACTTAGGCAATCTGTGCCATGTTTTGATCTCCAAGAGGTCACAAGAAGTAGCTTCTTGAATAGTAGAGGATCGTGTGTAGTTCAGTACTCGCATGAAAGAAAAAAAAATATAAAGTTATTTATGAGACTTCACATAATAAATATTACATATATATTTCTTACAACTGTAGAAGGATAAGTAAATTATATACAAGTATGGCGGGAGTTACACTCGAGTCCCAAGATGTCTTGATACCCAACGATGGCGTGGATCCATCCTACGCCTCTCAGTTCCATGCGCATACCTAATAAACGTGAGATATATATTCTAAAATACCAGCTTTCGGGTTAGCAAAACTTTTACCGTCAGAGAGAATCATGTTTAAATACGCAGAAGGCCCGGTAGGGAGCGAGCCAGTAGCCGTCTACATCCCAGCAGTCCGACATGTGCCTTCCATCCGCTACCGTGGGTGACAGAAGACCTCAGGGTGGGACCTCTTGTAGAAGACGTTCAATTACTTACTCCGGGATACGCGCAGGAACTCACGCACGCACTACGTCACAGAGAGGACACTTTGGCGCGTCTCTGTTTACGTTGTTTTCCTCTGTGTTGCGCTTTTCGATTGAAGTCCCACCAGCAAAGGTTCCACCAATGGACCACGTTACACAAGAACATGCATAAATGATACTCGCCCCCCACCCAAAAAATGAAACGCTTTCTCCGGAAATTCTAAACACACGACTCTTGTTTTCATCTACCTTAACCCAAGTGCCAATCTTTATCTTTATCTTCTTGTTAATCTATTCTTTTTCACTGGCACCTTCGGTTTGCTTTGGAGATATCTGGCGAAGGATTTGGGACGTGTGATAGACCCACTCTGAACGTCGACACTTGCTAAGACCCCAGCAAGAGTGTAACAAATCAGCTTGGTGCTAACGGAGATAATTTTATTACAGGACCCCTCATTACATATGATCCTACAGACAGTAGGCCCTAGTCACGTAGGCCAAGGCCATAAACCGTGGTCGCTGCACAGTGTCTACCCCATTCAATCATTTGCATTTTTTGTTGACATTTAAACCTCTCGGTCCGCAAGAACCTTTGTTACATCCCACATATTCTTTATACAAACCAAGTTTTGGAATATTCGTAACCAGTATGAAGAGAACGCCATGTTTCCGTTACTTCCAGAACAACCTGAACCTTACGGGTAAGCAGAGATTTGGCCAATGAAGACTTCTGCCATAAGCGTCCCATGTATGATAGCAAAGCCATATTTATATTTTAAATGATTTAGAAATAAATACATTTTTTGCTCTTGCTCCCAAAAATATGAGGGGAAAAAACCCAATTTTTAATGGTATTTTTATTGAACCATTATTTGTAATACACTTAGAATATGACACATCAAAATGTATTTGGACGTACCCAGGGTGTCTATCTGCCACCCGGCGTGCTGTACGACAGAAGCAGGGGCAGATTCTTCCAACTTATGGAAACTAAACCACAGCTCGCGCCACATTAACATTCCTCGTTGAAGCCTTATCTAAGCCGCAACGTCTTCTAGAGATAAGGCGTATCCTACAAAAGCAAGGCCTTGGGGGTGGTACCTCCGTCACCCCGCTACTTAGCAATAATATTAATAATTATAATAATAATTAAAAAAAAAAAAAAAAAAGTATAGAGCTATACGTACTTTCAAAATAAACGACTGTGTTTCCAACACAAAACACTCTCACGACTCGCACATCTGTTTTGCTTTCGAGTGGATCCGCTGGTGAATGACAAAGTTTGAGCTGTTGGCAAAGCGCTTGCCGCAGTAAGAGCACAAGAACGGCTTCTCGCCGGTGTGGACCCGCTGGTGGGTGACGAGATACGACTTGATGCTGAAGCACTTGCCGCACTCCGAGCACACGAAGGGTTTGCTTTCCGAGTGGATCCGCTGATGCTTGGCCAGATTGCCGTTGCTGCTGAAGCACTTGCCGCACTCGGAGCACGTGAACGGCTTCTCCCCCGTGTGGATCCTCTGGTGCGTGATGAGGGCGAACTTGGTGCTGAAGCATTTGCCGCACTCCGAGCAGGCAAACGGCTTGTCTCCTCGGTGAATCCGCTGATGGTGGAGGAGATAGGAGCTGCTGCTGAAGTACTTGCCGCACTCGTGGCAGCCGAAGGGCTTCTCTCCCGTGTGGATCCTCTGGTGCTTCACGAGGTCCGACTTGCTGGTGAACCACTTCCCGCAGTCCGAGCAGCCAAAGGGCTTTTCGCCCGTGTGAATTCGGTTGTGCGCCTGAAGATGGGCGCTGATGGCGAAGCACTTCCCGCACTGCGCGCATGAGAACGGCCTCTCGCCCGTGTGGCTCCTCAGGTGCGCGACGAGCTTGGACTTGCACGAGAAGTCTCTCCCGCATTCGGGGCAAATGAAGGCGCTCAAGCCGGTGTGAACCGTCTGGTGTTTGAGGAGCTCCAGGCTGCTGGCGAAGCACTCCTGGCACGTGTTGCAGACGAACGGCTTCGCTATCGTGTGAATGTTCTGATGGGCAATCAGGTTGGAGCTATTGGCGAAGCTTTTGCCGCATACCGAGCACGCGAAGGGCTTCTCTCCCGTGTGGATCCTCTGATGTTTCACGAGGTCAGACTTGCTGATGAAGGTCTTCCGGCAGTAAGTGCAGAGGAAGGGCCTCTCCCCCGTGTGGATGCGCCGGTGCGACAGAAGGTGCGAGCTCGTGGTGAAGCCTTTCCCGCATTCCGAGCAAACAAACGTTTTCTCTTTATGGTGAGTCTTCTCGTGGCTCTGATACTTGGCTTTCGCAAAGAAAATCTTGCCGCAAACTTCGCACGGGAAGTTTTTGGCTTCGGTCTGGGTTCCCTGATCCTGACAACGTTCAGACGGGTCAGGGTCACCCGACGGGTCGGCCGCCTGGTGGTCAGCCAGACCCGAATCGGTTTTCATGCCGTTCTCTTCTGAGCTTTCGTAATACATCTCTGGCTCATCTTTTCCAATTTCTGTGAAGTCGCATCCCCTCAGGGACTCGTCGTCGTGACCGTTCCGGTCCGTATCGACGTCGACCACAAACGTCTTAATACAGTAACTCGAGACGTCCGGCTTTTCGTCTTCTTCCTCCTCCGTAGACATAGAGACCTCCGTTTCATCCTGGCGTTCGATCAAGTCCGATTCCTCGATCTTTATTTTCACGTAAGTGCTCGTATCCACGATTGGTTTATTATCTTCGGTGCATACATGGTTATGGACTTCTTCCATCACAATCTCTGAAGAACAAAAAAAAAAATAGAAAAAAATTTCCTCATTGCCATTTTTTGTTTGGAGTAAAAAAAAAAAGAAAAAAAAATTATAAATATTTTGTTTACTCGAGCAGTTTAATCTCCCCGACGCTCCCATTAAAGGGGAAGAATACATACTAAAGTACCGCAACCTTCTGTGAATGCTTTAATATGCATTCTTTAAGAAAGACTTACCCGACCTAGAAGCTGCAACCCTGCTGCTGCAGCAGCCGTCCTTCTCTGTGGTCCGACGTTTCACGCAGCCAATCACTGGCAGAAAAATCACACAACGAGCAGACCCCCCCCCACCCCTGCCTGCAGCGTTCGCAGAGCCAGTGCCGGAGCCCGCTGCCGGTAAGTACATCGCGCACATGGAGATGTGTTTGGCTGAATACATCTCCTGCATGCGATACAGCCGGGGGGGGGGCGAATGCAGAATCCCACCATGCGCAACACCACAAAATAATTAAAGGGACCACGCAGCTCGGGCATAAGATGACCGGAGCGCCCCTTTACACGTATAAAATAACCAGAAACACACGCCATATTTAATCATTTAATGCGGGTTTTCTACCCAAGTAGTTATAATAGCTAAAAATAATGTATAGAATTATAATAATAATAATAATAATGCACTATGAGTTAATAGGACATAAGTGGCGATTAGCAATTGGACTTCTTACACAAGCAAAAAAAATTAGGTTACGAGACCTTTGCAAACAAGTTTATATTTTTTAATTACATATTTTATTTATTTAAATTTTTTCCACATGTAACCTCACAAAAGAATAACACGTGTTGTGTTTTATATATATATATATATATATATATATTATATATATTCGGCTAAATTTACCCTTTAATATAATTGTATAAAAAGCGATAATTTTTTTATTTTGAAAAAAAACGTTATGTAATATCCATTATACGTTTTCAGCCTGTGGGGGAAGGGGCAAATGCGTACGGGGGGGGGTTGATTTACTTTACTGTTAATTTACTGTAGCTCCAACGTGTAAAAATAAACAAAACAAAAAAAAAAAGTACAGCGGCAAGAATAACAAATTATAACTTTTTTGGAATATTAGCAGGTAATTCAGAATGTGAAGAAAAAAAAAAACATAATTATGGGATGGTAAGAAACGCCCTAATCAGGTTTGTTTAATTTTTTTTTATTTTCTTTAATGTAAAAATAATATCAAAAATACTCATTTAGGAAAAATACCCAGAAACCCAGCTGTAGGGTTCAATATGACTGAGAGGATTGACTACTCCTTAACTTTGTATGGACAGGGTCAAATGGTTACATGTAAAAAATGATAGATGGATAGATAGATAGATAGATAGATAGATAGATAGATAGATAGATAGATAGATAGATAGATAGATAGATTTACTGAGGAGGTGGTGGATAGGGGGTTTAATGTTGCAGCACAAGTGGTAGCTGCTAACACAGCGTGGGAATTTATGGTAGAAGCATAAAGTCAGCTTATTTACAAGAATTGTTTTCACAACTTTAAAGGTGCTGTTCCACCAACTCTGCTGAATTCAACACCATCATAAAGGGAAGGAGTGTTTCAGTTGCCCTGCACACAACACCGTCGGGAAGCTCCTCTCCTTCCTCCTCACTACAGAGCCTTTATGTCAATTCTCACGCTAGAGGAGGAACCTAACAATGGTGCAATCTTCACGTCCCACACAGAGCGACTGACGATTCCACCGTGACACAGCTTTATGTATAGAGCTGTGTGGATCCAATAGCTCTGCAAGCGAGGCTTGAACCCTGAAAGGGGTTCATTTTTACTTAACCCCTTTCAGGCTTAATACGCACCGGCATGGATAAATCACTGGTGCATGGGAGAGCAGGCTGTCAAGTCAGCCTGGAGTGTCCCGTTTGTTGGCTGGGGCCAAAATTTAGGACTCAGATCAGTAAGTGACGGCCCTACTTGTCACTCTAATGTACTTGTCCTCCTGCTCGGTGGTGCACCGGGGCCTCCCGCTCCTCTCTCTATTCTGGTTAGAGCCGGTTTGCTCGGTTCTGTGTAGGGTGTAGTACACAGCGTTGTACAAGACCTTCAGTTTCTTGGCGATATCTCGCATGGAACAGCCTTCATTTCTCAGATCGAGAATAGACTGACGCGTCTCAGAAGAAAGTTCTTTGCTTCTGGCCATTCTGAGCCTGTAATCAAACCCACAAATGCTGATGCTCCAGATACTCAACAAACGTTGTCAGCTGCGTAACATAACCGCAAAGGGATTTCTAACGATCAATTAGCCTTTTACACTTAAACTTGGATCAGCAGACATTGGAACCCAGGAGTGATGGGAGTGATAAAGGGCCACTGGAACCCAGGAGTGATGGGAGTGATAAAGGGCCATTGGAACACAGGAGTGATGGGAGTGATAAAGGGCCAATGGAACACAGGAGTGATGGGAGTGATAAAGGGCCATTGGAACACAGGAGTGATGGGAGTGATAAAGGGCCATTGGAACACAGGAGTGATGGGAGTGATAAAGGGCCGTTGGAACACAGGAGTGATGGGAGTGATAAAGGGCCATTGGGACACAGGAGTGATGGGAGTGATAAGGAGTGATGTACCCTGTAACAGAGCTGGATAGTCTGACCGACTACCTCGGCTTGTGCTCCCTTAGCTGGCTTGTGCTCACTAGCCAAGACTCAGTGTAGGCTATAAACCAAAACGAAGACTGCTTTATTTCTCACACACAGCGCTGGGTATTGCCAGATATTGGGATACCAACCGCCCCTTAACCCCCTAAGGACAATGCATCTACATGTACGGGGTTTGTTATGAAGAGGTTAATCTGCCTCCCAGAGACAACAGGGTCAGTAAAGGGATTAACAAAACAATAGGGTCCCAGCCTCCACTATCTATTACTGGCCCAAATCAGTTCTAAGCTTTGGCTGGGGTAAATGTCTGTAGTGGTGGAAGGAACGGGGGGGGGGCTCACTGTGTTTATTTTATTTATTTATTTAAACGCTTTTCTTCCTTCTTCCTTTAGTGGGAAGAGAGGAAACGTTGTTCTCCCTCCAATCTCCCCTGCACTGCAAACACTGTGATCAGAATGCAATACATGTGATCAGCCAGCGGGGGGAGACCCGAGCAGGGTCTAGACAGGTAAATCCTGTCCTCCATTGACCTTCCTGGTTGACGCTGACCGGAGAGTAACCCCCGTACCTGCGCTCGTGCCCTTACAAATGATCTGTCGGCGGATCCGTGCCGACAGACGGAAATCCAGGCTGTCAATAGGCCACAGGTACCCTAAAGGTAACCCTGCCACACCTTTTCAGGACGTACCTGTAGGTCTATGGAGTAAGGAAGGGGTTAACAGATTTTTTCAATCAAAAAAACAAGGAAACGAACCCAAACTATGCCCCATAAAGCGGGGTGCGGGGTCCTTCATACGTCTTGTTTCTGTAAGCCAAACTGTTATGTTATGCACAACTTTGTTGTCTTGGTTACCCCGTGTACAGCGCTATGGAATATGATGGCGCTATATTAAACAATTTTTTAAAAAATATACATATTTAATAACAAACCTGTTAAATATGATACCATATGATAGCATTAGATCGCAAGCCTTTCAGACTACTCCAAGTATTATACACCTGGAGAACAGAGAGTAGTCCCAAAAGCTTGCAATCTAATAGTTATCAAATAAAGGCACTCTTTACCAGATTTCCTGATTTATAACTTTTTTTTAAATTGAGGGGCCAGGAAGAGTAGCCAAGTGAAGACCTGTATGTGTTTGGATGCTGAGGGACTACACACCCTCAAAGGGACAGTTGGGAGGTGTGAGTCCTATATAAACCTCGCCTTACATCACGTAGAAACGGCCACGCGTTTAACGGTAACGGGGTTTATTCGGACCTCACTGCGCTGACGTTTAATAAACCTCCGCCACACCCGTGAAAGGACCGTTATACGTGGGCCATACAAGGCCAAAACCCTGCGCCTGCTGACACGTCTCGCCATATCCGTCCGTACGGCATTAATACATACAGCTTAACGCCAGCACGGCCTCACAAGCGGGTTTTACCGTGAACGCGGCCGGTCACCTACCTCGGAAACTCGCTTGTGTTTATTTATAGGCAGGGCGTCCCTGTACCCGCGACAGGAAGTGAGCAGGACAACTCGTCTGCCCTTAGCAGCGTCACACGCCAGTATTGTTACCGGAGGAGGGCGCTGATTGGCTGCTAAGCGTCCGCGCGCCCAACGCCTCACGGGAAGCGATGTTCGGGGAAACGCCAGGTGAAGCAGACTCAGCGAGCCAGCGGACTACATCTCCCAGAGTTCCTAGATGACATAAATCACATGACACTTCAGCGGCCAATCCAGTGACGAATAAGCATTTATGCGCGATTTGCGCGCCTCAGGAATCTGTCAGGGTGTTAATGTGTCGGGTAGGTTGAGGGTTCTGTTCTCTGTGTGGTAGTGATGTGTAAAAATATAGTAAAAGACAGTAAAATAACAAAATAATATTTTTTTTTTATAACAATAGATTAATACTACAGATCCGCCAGGGTACAGAGGGTTTTCAGCACCCTAAATACTGTGCATTTTTTTTTTTTTTTTAAAAAACATATTTGGGTATAAATAAGATTCCCCCCTTTTCTGTGTTTCATGAACCTCACAAATTATAATTTTTTTTGTTTTTAACTGGAAAAATAGGGCTTTCATTTGAAACCATAGAAAAAAAGCCAGATTTGGGAAGTGTGCTCCCGGCGTTTTGGTCAGTCGGTGCCTATGCCCTATTTGGGACATCTTTGAACCTGGTCGCTCGAATTTACCCCATCAAACCATTCTTTTAATAAAAAAAAAATTAGACACCTCTTGGGTATTTGAAATGCTAGTATTTTAACTCTTTCCATGTCAGACTTTTGGGGAAGATACAGCACTAATTTTAGTACTTGTTCATCATAATAAACTTTATTATTATTTTTATTTTTTTACTTTTGGCTGGAACTGGATGGCTCCCCTGATGGTGACATCACTTTATTATTGTTTAATTTTACTAAACACATTTTGATTAGAAAGCTGGGCTCCATTGACTTGCAAGGGATAGCCAGAGTTCTCAAGAGGGTCTGGAGGGACCCTCAACCAAGTTGGGAAAGTTTGCTAATTTATTTTAAATTAAGGACGTGCCTCCATCTTGCGAGAGGCAAAACCTATCGCAGTGGGGCTTTTGACTGCTCTCCGGGGGGGTCATGACGCGTCCTTTGGTGGGTGTTGCTGAATGCCTCACTATCGAGGCATTACAGCAACACTGTTTAAGCTTGTTTAACGCCAGACACGTCATTGGTCGTTAACTGACCATTTTCGCGTGATTTGGGCAGTTAATTAGTGTCTAGAATACTTCATCGTATGGTAAAGAGCTGACAGAATCTCATGCAATATCGAGAGCTGGCTTTACTCGGAGCTGGTCGGTGAAAACAGACTTTCCCATTTACATCAAAGACACAGCGAATTAGGAGCCTAATCTGGAAAAAAAGGGACATTTTAACTAGAATATTCATTTTACCAACATAAAAAGGCATTTTTTGGGTATTTGAGAAATTAAAGGGGAAGTCCTATGGAAAAATATATCCTGAGCATAAACCCCAGTGCTGTATACAGTAACGAAGGCCGGCATGGACAAAAACCTCTTCTGATATAAGACTTCCTTTATCTGCAGACCTGGAGGCGGCCATTGTTGACAGTCATGGGACGGTTTGTGGCAATGCTAATGAAGTCTGCTCCCTCATACACTTATTAGTCAGAGAGTCCAGCTGGGTGATTAAGACTGAGCCATTCTATTGTTCCCCACAGGCAGTATGATAAGGAGTCGGGGGTGTGTCTAGTAGATTGGGGCTCAGACGACAGAGCGAGATACAAATGGCTGATATTCAGCTGCCTGAAAACGTAATATGGAGCAAAAACTATAAAACGTTCAATAAAGAAAAACACAGTAAGTATAAAAATGTATTTTTAATTTGATACGAATTATGAGTTCCCCTTTAAGGAACTCAGCTGATTTGATGCGGGTGAGTCAAGTCAATCTCCCTACCAATCTTGTTATTCCAAATGAATTTAAATAGTTTACTATTCACAATAAAATAAAAAAATAGAAAAAAGTACTCACACTTATATTTCTTTTGCTTTTCAGCACAACTACCAATGTTTGCCGTCATACCAAGAACACTTTACGTGTTTAAACCTGCATCCAACTTAGTCCATCATATAGTAAATACTACAATAAAGAAAATACCGTTGGTCATTGTCGTTCTGACATCACACATGATGCGTCGTTGGTTAGCTGTGAAGTCACAATTCTTCAACCAGTAAAAATTAACTCTTCCCCCAAAGAGAAGCAAAATGGAATTATGGCTACACTTTTATATAGGTGCACGAAGAAAGTACATGACCATCACATGGATCCAGAGACGAAGCGTGAGAAAGCTACAGTCCTCGTACTCCCGAAGAGCGCTCTTAAAGCCTGTAAAAGAAGTAAAAGAAATAGTAATGATCTTTCTTAATCATTTCAATGAATGGACTGATGAGCTTCCTTCTTCAAGATCCCTTTTACCCCGTAAAAGTCTCTCACTTTACCACCAAAGAAGCTCAGACCATCACATTGCCTCCACCATGCCTGGCAGATGGCACCAGGCACCCCTCCATCATCTTTTGGTCTGGTCTGCGGCTCACGAATTCTCCTCTTTGACATCCGGAGACCCCAAGCTTGGATTCGTCGGCCCACTTTCCTCCGAACTTCCTTCGACCAGCGTCTCTGTTGTCTTAGTCTTTTCTTTTTCGGGTTTCTTCTTATTGGCCGGTCTGAGACACGGCTTCTTCTTTGCAATTCTGCCTAGAAGGCCGGCGTCTCGGAGTCGCCTCTTCACCGTCGACGTTGAGACTGCCGTTTTGCGGGTGCTGTTTAATGACGCAGCCAGCTGAGGACCCGTGAGGCGTCTGTTTTTCAAACAAGTCACTCTAATGTACTTGTCCTCTTGCTCGGTGGTGCACCGGGGCCTCCCGCTCCTCTCTCTATTCTGGTTAGAGCCGGTTTGCTCGGTTCTGTGTAGGGTGTAGTACACAGCGTTGTACGAGACCTTCAGTTTCTTGGCGATATCTCGCATGGAACAGCCTTCATTTCTCAGATCAAGAATAGACTGACGCGTCTCAGAAGAAAGTTCTTTGCTTCTGGCCATTCTGAGCCTGTAATCAAACCCACAAATGCTGATGCTCCAGATACTCAACAAGTCTAAAGAGGACCAGTTTCATTGGTCATTTAATCAGTACAACAGTTTTCAGCTGCGCTAACGATTGCAAACGGGATTCCTAACGATCAATTAGCCTTTTAAACTTGGATCAGTGAACACAATGGGCCATTGGAACACAGGAGTGATGGGAGTGATAAAGGGCCATTGGAACACGGGAGTGATGGGAGTGATAAAGGGCCATTGGAACACGGGAGTGATGGGAGTGATAAAGGGCCATTGGCACACGGGAGTGATAAAGGGCCATTGGAACCCAGGAGTGATGGGAGTGATAAAGGGCCATTGGAACACGGGAGCGATGGGAGTGATAAAGGGCCATTGGAACACGGGAGCGATGGGAGTGATAAAGGGCCATTGGAACACGGGAGCGATGGGAGTGATAAAGGGCCATTGGAACACGGGAGTGATGGGAGTGATAAAGGGCCATTGGAACACGGGAGTGATGGGAGTGATAAAGGGCCATTGGAACACAGGAGTGATGGGAGTGATAAAGGGCCATTGGAACACAGGAGTGATGGTAGCGATAAAGGGCCATTGGAACACAGGAGTGATGGTAGCGATAAAGGGCCATTGGAACACAGGAGTGATGGGAGTGATAAAGGGCCATTGGAACATGGGAGTGATAAAGGGCCATTGGAACATGGGAGTGATGGGAGTGATAAAGGGCCATTGGAACACGGGAGTGATGGGAGTGATAAAGGGCCTCTTTGCATGTAATTTTTGAACAGTAGTATGTGTAAATAGAGAGAAAGGCCCTCTGTACTAGTTTCTGTAAAACAAATTGTTATGTTATACTCTACTTGTTATGTCCTACTTGCCCATTGTACAGCGCCGTGGAATATGATGGCGCTATACATAATAAAAAAAATATATGAATACACACTATATAGACAAAAGTATTGGGACAGCTGGCCATTACACCAACTGGGGACTCTGATGACATCACATTCTAAATACATAGACGTTAATATGAAGTCGCCCCCCGAAGTCCCCCGACGGATATTACGAGCCGGGCGTCTCGCCCAACATCATTTTATTTAGAGTGTGATGTCAAAAGTCCCTTTTGTGTAATGGTCAGGTGTCCCGATACTTCTTACCATATAATAAATGTGTAATATAACGCATTTATATCCAAGAGGCTCAAATATGGATACTTAAGTAGCAATAGATTGCAAGCCTTTCAGACTACTTGGGTCTTCCACGTTTAGCATGCCTGAAGAATAGACCTAAGTAGTCTCAAAAGCTTGCAATCTAATGCAGGCGCACCCTTTCCCAAACTTGCAAAAATATGGCAATATTTCACACCCGCTAATCAAGAAAAAAATTCCAATTTATAGACTTTTTGAGGAGCCAATAAGAGAAGCTGAGCTGATGTCTTAAGAAGTGAAGACCTGTATGTGTTTGGATGCTGAGGGACTATGCATTCTTAAAGGGACAGTTGGGAGGTATGAGTTGCATACAAACCCCGTGTAACCCCGGTAACGGGGTTTATACGGACCTCACTGCGCTGATATTTAATAAACCTCCGCCACACCCGTGAGAGGACCGTTATACGTGGGCCATACAAGGCCATAACCCTGCGCCTGCTGACACGTCTCGCCATATCCGCCCGTACGGCATTAATACATCCAGCTTAACGCCAGCACGGCCTCACAAGCGGGTTTTACCGTGAACGCGGCCGGTCACCTACCTCGGAAACTCGCTTGTGTTTATTTATAGGCAGGGCGTCCCTGTACCCGCGACAGGAAGTGAGCAGGACAACCCGTCTGCCCTCAGCAGCGTCACACTCCAGTATTGTTACCGGAGGAGGGCGCTGATTGGCTGGTGAGGGTCCGCGCGCCCAACGCCTCACGGGAAACGATGTTCGGGGAAACGCCAGGTGAAGCAGACTCAGCGAGCCAGTGAACTACATCTCCCAGAGTTCCTAGCTGACATAAATCACATGACACTTCAACGGCCAATCCAGATCCAGAGACGAATAAGCATGTTAATTTGTCGCGTGGCTGAGGGTTCTGTTCTCTGTGTGGTAGTGATGTGCAAAATTATAGCAAAAGACAGTAAAATTACTTTAATAACAATAATAAAGTAGGAAGGATATATATATATATACCGTGTGTACCATGTAGCCTTCCTGAAACCCATTAAAGATGCAGTTCCACCTACTGTGTTAAATGTGTGGCTAAATAGATGATTAAAGACATAATTCCCAGTACTGCTGAAGCACCAAACCTTTCCCAGACATTATTTTTTAATCAAGGAGGTGATCGTTGCCATAGAAACTGAAGGCGCGCTTCTTGAATTTTCTGATGCGAGGAAAGGATAAACCAAGAGATCCGCCAGGCTTTATTTGCTTAAGATCCCGAAGAATGCAGTTCATGTTTTGTCCAAGTGGAACAGCAGCTTTAAGTATACGGAGACCTGTGGGATTTACTGTCATGGCAACTATAGAAAAACGTCAGAATTGGGTGCGCCATGATTTGCCAGGAGCCGTCCTCGTTAAGAGACTTTTTAACGTTACCCCTGCTGCGATAACTTTATCTGAACACATTAGACAGCCGCCATTTTGTCTGGTGCCATTTTGTCTTTTCTTAGTCCACCAGGTGGGCTAAGAAGGCGCCATGTTTTTTGAGGAGCCATGGATGTCATTGTTGGTACTGTACCCAACAAATCGCTGTCCACCTCCGGTACATTTCATAAGGGTTCTTGATGTTTACATTAAGCTCTGGACTTCTTGTCTCCTCACCTCCTTATAGATTGTCAGCACACGACTACGTCCTACTCTGTTCATGTCATTGTTAGTCTAAATACTAAATTCTCCCCTTATTGGATCTGCCACCCAATGATGATAGCTAAATTATGCTTCACTATGATTCTGTGCCAAACTTCAACAGTTAAATACATATAATGTATACATATAATGTATGGTTTAGTGCCATTCAGGTAATTGGAATATTGTATAAACAAACAACAATAACAATTGGGTTATAATTATTACAAAGGTCCAAATAGGAGATTCCACAGAAGGTTGAGGAGAATAGCAGGGTTAAGATCCGGTGGGACTTCCAGAGCCAGACGGACAAGCAGGTACCGGCCAATCAACCCGACATTGTGGTGGTAGACAAGGACCAGAAGATGGTTGGTAGAGTGCCAAGTGACAGCAACATTAGGAAGAAGGAGTATGAGAAGCTGGAGACCTACCAGGGCCTGAAAGAAGAACTAGTGAAGATGCGGAGAGGGAAGACCAAACTGGTCCCAGTGGTCAGAGGAGCACTCAGGGCTGGAACGATATCAGAACACTCTGCCCAGAAGAGTGCAGAACTTAGAACAGCTAAGATACTGAGCAGAACCCTCAAACTCACAGGTCTATGGTAGAAGACCCAAGGTTGAGGACAACACATACCACCCATAGGGGTGAGAAGGGAATTTGTTTTGTATATATATATATTATATATAATAATGTATATATAATAATATATATAATAATATATATAATTTAATATATTCGATATATATATGGAATATATTAAATTATATTAGGCAGTCTATTAGTGTCAAGAAGCAGGTCGGTGATCAAATAAGCAAAATGATGTTTTTTACGATAAGAAAAAAATCCCATTATTTAATTATATAGGCAGCACTGAATGATCAATACATAATTTGATTGGATTATTCTATATGTGAAATATCCCAGAATTTAGCAATTCACCACGAACAAGTAGTCTATATTCTATAGCTAGAATATTAATATCATCAACGTGAAAAGGCATTTTGTCTGCGTCTAGAACCATTTAAAAAAGAAAACAGCACAATATCTTTAAAAATTTATTTTTAATCTGATATTTATAATATAATGTAATAAATAAGAGTTCCCCTTCAAGTTATTGAAAGGCACGCTGCTGATTTAATGCGCTCGAGTCAACTCAATCTCCCTACTGATACTACTTCCTGTTGCATCATAGAGCATCTTCCTGTGAAGGTTGCTTCCCTTCAGCCTACTAAAAAACACCAGTCTTGTTATTCCGAATGAGTTTAAATAGTTTATTATTCACAATAAAATAAAAAAATAGAAAAAAAGGATTTTTTGTGTGTGTGGGTGGGTGGACAAATAACAAAATGCACTCACACTTATATTTCTTACGCTTTCCGACGTGTTCCTTCCTACCAAGAACATTTTACAATAATGAAAGCCCAGTCATTGTCGTTCTGACGTCACACATGATGCGTCGCTTGTTAGCTGTGAAGTCATAATTCTTCATCCAGGAAAAATGAACTCTCCCCTCCCCCCCAAAGGAAGCAAAATGGAATTACGGCTACACTTTTATATAGGTGCACGAAAAAAGTACATGACCATCACATGGATCCAGAGACGTAAGAAAGTTACAGTCCTCATACTCCCCAAGATCTTTTTTGTTTGTTTGTTTGTTTGTTTATGATGCCAGCGCTCTTAAAGCCTATAAAAAAAGTAAAATAAATAGTAGATTTTTTTTTTTTAATCATTTTACAATTCTTCGTTGTTTTGATCTCGGCCTCCATCTCTTAATACCCATCCTTCTTTTTTGCCCATGCAGTCCTTCTGTCTCGTTACCCCCCTACCTCCTAATAGATCATAGACCCCCCAATATCAGGGACCCCCTTCTACTACTGTATGTCTCATGTGTTCATATTATGGTTACTTGTGAATATGTAATGTTATTGTTCATTTTGAATCTTTCCCTATGGACTCTTACCCCCCTACCTCCTAATAGATCATAGACCCCCCAATATCAGGGACCCCCTTCTACTACTGTATGTCTCATGTGTTCATATTATGGTTACTTGTGAATATGTTATGTTATTGTTCATGTTGAATCTTTCCCTATGGACTCTACTGGCGTTCCATAAAAAATCTAAATAATACAATCATATAACGTACCAAAAAGGCACCTTTTCAATTCATTTAAGTAACAGAAAACAGACTTTTTCTTATTATAAATATGCGCGACACGTTTTATAATTTATTTCTCACCTGTTCTTGTGGGTCCAGCTCGTTGTACATCGGACTCATCTCCGTAAACTCCAGCTGTCCCTTAGATTCTTGCATTAGCGATATCTTGCAATGAAAAGACGTGTTAATTTTTTTTTAAAATTCATGTAATTTGGGTAATTTTTCCAAATAATGCCTCTTACTTTATTAAATAATATGATTTTTTTTAGCCAGGCAAGGATGGTGCTGCAGAATGTCAATTTTTTTTATGTTTTTTCTAGGCAAATGAGTTTTGATGCAATGACAGGTAGGCGGCTGACATCATAAAAGAAGTATCCAGGAATTCCATGTTGGAAGATCACTCATTGACAGACAGGGGTCATAAACAATTGGTTTAACCCCTTTAAGGACAATGGGCAGTCCCTAAACCCATTGAAAACAATTCTGAGCCTGTACATGTACGGGCTTTGTCATCAAGGGGTTAAAATTCCCTTAAAAATCAAGGAATGCCCCTTTAAAAGTGTCTGGAATCCACCCCTGGCTCCTTTACGTTTACGATTCAGGTAAAGCAGTGATTACGGGATTTTTTTAAGAACATAATTATTATAACTATTATTATTTCAATTTATTATTAATATTATTTTTATTATTATCTTTTATTTATATCGCACCAATGGCTTCTTACCATCTTACAATCTGTTTGGTAGATATTTTAGTCACCTCTAAGGGTCAACTACACGTTTCCAGCTAAAATGTTATTTGCCGCTTCATTCTATCGCCCTCGGAGTACAGAAATGCCTAAATACCTTATCCAGGAAAGGGTCATGTCCACTCCGAAACTTCCTTTCGCTTTCAACGTACAGCACGGCATCGTGCACCGTCAGGAAAAAGAGATCGGGCGTAATTGTTTCGTCAAAGAAAGAACAAACTTCCAACTTTTTAAATATGATATCTAAATAATAAAAAAATAAAGAGAAATATAATACAATGATAATAAAACAATACAAACATATAATGTATATTAAAAAAATAAATAAATATATTTTATGGAGCATGGGAACAATGGGCGGGTACAATGATGATTGGAATTTTAATCGGTTATTTATAAGGTGATCTTGAGGGTAGCCCCATAACCACCATAAATATAACCCCAACCCATTCATTCTTTCGTTATTAGAACCAACATTCATTCGCTTACCGTCACATGCTGCGATGTATGCGTCAACATCAATCCTCTTGAATTCTTTAAATATCTGTGGGAAATAGAAGCCAGTTTAAGGAGACGGGACCAACTTCATACCAATGTCTATGTATTTAGAATGTGATGTCGTCAAAGCCCCAGCTGGTTTAATGGTCAGGTGTCCCAATACTTTTGTCCACATAGTCTATATACTGTGTGTATGTAGGGTGAACATGTGTGTTTAATAAAAGTATGTTTTCTATCGTTTCAATGTTTTGGAAATCCATTGATATTTTTTTACACTATTAAATAATTTATGACGGTCCTTAGAAATAAGAAATATTTACCAGTTTCAAGCTTTTCACTGCCACAACATCAAGGAACGTTATCTGCCCAAAATCAAAAATAACGCTATGAATATTCACTTTGGGCACAGACACTAAAACCGGCAGGTCCGAATTCCAATCTACTTGAATTTCCACTTCTTTTGTAGCAACTTCTGGCATATCTTCTGCATGTGGCGCCTCTAGGTCATCATCCGATTCAAAGCCCTTGTTATCAATACCGTCACTAGTGATGATTCCATTCTAGAAGAATTACAAATATAACATTTGTGAAATATATCTGTAAATTACGCCAACCTACATTTATTATGTGAAGCTGATATGGAAGAACACTTGGATAATATTGATCCTATTAGAATTCAGGGGCCAGGAGAAAATCCTTGGAACCAGCTTGCTTTTTTACACTGGCCATAGAAAGGATCCATAGAGGGTCCTACATGGAAATTAAAAAAAAAGGATCCATAGGATGGTACATGCCAGAAATAAAGTGTTAGGACTAATTAGCCACCAGGATTTGTCTGAAAATGGGGAGAATAATTAGAACATTTTGCCTCAATTGTGCCATAATAATCTCGGCTCCAGTATGGTCAGTGATACAATTGTTATCTAGCATGCCTCCGACTAGATGGACCAATCAAATTCTATGTGTGTTCTTTTATGTCATCTACAAATATCTTGGCTTTGCAGGCCTGGGGTCAAGCTTGGCTTATAGCTGGGGACCTCATGTCTGGCAAGGGCCTCCCAAGTTTGCAGGGCAACAGGGCTAGTTGCGGAGACCCTTTGATCTACTCTGGCCAGCCCAGGGAGCCGTCAAAGCCATGGAGCACTGTGGTGTTGAAGGACATGCTTCTTTCGCAGCTACCAAGTGGCCACCTTGCAACGCTTCGAAGTTGAGGGCCCCAAGGTGGTTCTTCACCTACGGCGGGTGATGGTCCTGCCCCTCCTGTCTCTCGTGACACCTCTCCCCACCACTAGCCACACGCCCAACACAATTGTCCCATTATGGACGCCTGAAATCTTTGTACGCCAGGGGTCCTTGGCTCATCAGACATACTGACATATGTCTTTATCCTGTCCCCGTTGGATAGCGCAATTCTACATTCGAGTTCTTACATGGCTGTTAGAATGCTCTGTAAATGTTTTCATTCATACATACATTTTATTCATTCATGCATTCTTATACATAAGAATATAAACAAATTGAAGCATTAGAACTTACAATTTAGTAGTTGCCATATACCCCCACCATTGTGAATACATGTTTAAATTGAACGTACCTTTGTTGTACTGAGTTCCCCTTTCTTGATCAGCTTATGTATCTTCCGCAGGGCTTTGGCCCTTTTGTTAAAGACTCTGACCGTGTCAAATCCAACCTATTGAGAATCGTGATTAAAAAAAAATCTTAGGTGTCATCATAAAAGCAGTTACTCGTTAATAAATATGGATGAATATACTCACTATTTTCTTAATGCCACCTTTCAGGCCCTCGATGTTGCCGTAAAAAATGCCGCTGGAAAATCGAATGATTTTAACGCCTTCTGGTATGATGAGCTGTAACATAACAGGGGTTGCCGTCTTAGCTTGTCCCGAATGAGCTTGTTACATTTTATTTAAGGCCTTTGCGTCAAATACTCACATTTTTGTATATTTTTACATCCTTATAGAGATCTGTGTCGGGGACATTTGCGAGAGAGGTACAAGACGGGCTGGAAAACAAACAAAAACTAAATAAAAATCAATAATTCCGTCTCCATTAGAAAGTAGATAAAGGAAATATTTAGAAAGGCGTCAATGGGATCATTTTTCTTGCCACTGATTGGCTGCTTCAACCAGCCAATCAGTGGTGTGAAAATGGAGCGGATGCCATGATGCATGGGGGGTTTTCTTGAAAGCAACATCACATACATGTTAATTCTCTCACGTTTTTTTTTGGAAATTAATGGAAAAAAGCATTTACTTGGATTTAAGAATGTTATTTTTTTTTGAAGGAACGTTATTGGGGTTATTGGGGTATTGGTTTTAAAGAAGTCGATTCTTTAACAAAACAAAAGCTTGTGTCGCAAGTTAGTTAGAAATTCAACTCACAACTGGACACGAAGGACGACAGTCAGTAGCCCAAATACTAAACCGGCCAGCAATCCCAAATCCAGGCCCAGTATGATGGCCGCGATACACGTGACGACCCAAATTACCTGGAAAAAAACATATCCTGTCACTAAACCTGCCTTATTAGGTCATCAGTGCGCTGGTTACGATGTCCTGTGTTCCCGGCCCCTCCAATCGAGTAATTCGGAGAATGGACATTGTAGGAGACATGTCTTCTGACCATCGGGAATGGAGTACCTGGTGCTTTTTTTTGCCATGGTTGTTACCATGGAAACTATACAAAATTGCGCCCTTTCTGTGGTAACACGCATTGGGGGCAGATGGGAAGATGTCTTGTTATATTTCCGTTTTCCTTTTGTGCATCTTGAACTTATCGGTACATAAGTAAGAACCAGACACGGGGCAAACATTTCCTTCGCCTTCGATTCAATTCGCCCTTCTCCGGACAAACATTTTTCTTTTCGGAAATCCTATTCGCCCGGTCGCCATGGAAACACGAAATAAACGAGTAGAAGGAGTTAAATTAAAATGGCGAGATTCTCGTCCTCTCAGTCAAAATGGCGGCCGCAGCCAGGAACTAATGATGGAATATTCTCGTATTGAGCACATTAGTTTCTTCCGTTGCACTCGTTCGTTCTTTATTCGGACGAATGGACGGGACGGCAACATTCGGCACGAAAAAACGCATTCGTCCGAAAACGATAGCGCGAGTCTGGTAAGAATTGGCGGAAATTGTTACTTCCTGCCCGTTTTCAAAGGTGGGCCTCAGTACTTTATTGGTTTCCAAGTGTTAAAATATAGCAAGAAAATATATTGTCCTAATAATGGGCAGCAACGCACAACAAAAAAATCAAATAGAACAAGCTACGATACTTACGGAATCCCACTTATTCTCTCTCCATAGTCGGGGGACATCGCGGACTTGCCAGAACATACCCTTTAAATTGGCGATGCAAATGGCTGCAAGGACAGACTTGGGAGAGAAAAGACAGAAATAACCAAGTGAAGCAGTGACAATTCTGACTAAAATCTAGAAAGGTAACCCAAATACTAGTTACTAATTCCTCATATAGCATTAATAATTAATAATATTGCGCTATTTTTCTAGATTTTTCATAATATATATATTTTTTCAGGCAGCTGCTAGACAAACACCCCGACTCCTTATCGTACTGCCTGTGTCAAGTAATTAAATGGCTCGGTCTTAATTAACCAGCCGGACTCTCTGGCTAATGAAAGTCTATGGAGGGAGGGACTTCATTAGCATTGCCGTAAAGCATCAGCTCAGTGTGGTGTTTGAGCAGAGAAAGTCATCCGTAATATTTAGATACGTTATCTACGGTACTAACGCGCTTACCAATAGAATATGAATCTATGAACATTAATACTCCCTGTAACGAGACTTAGATTATTAATTCTACCTTTTATTTACTAAGCGCCAACAAATTACTCAGCGCTGTACAGTTTAAGGGGCAGTTAACACATATGTAAGAAATATACATTAATGCAAGTCAGTAAAAGATAATAAAATGAAATAGAAGCTTTCTGTACCTTCTGAAGGGGTTCTAGAAGTCTGCCAAGCGCTACAATGGCAATCAACACAACTCCAGCCGAAATCAGACTAGCGATCTGATAAAAGGTTAGGAGGATAGAAACAGTTAATAGTAAATGGTGAATAGTTAAAAAAAAAATATATATATATATATTCAAATATTCACAATATTATTTGCCAGCCTTCTCTCTGTATTACATAGCTTTTTTATATAAATATCACAATATTTAATTTACTGCCATATATTTTATTATTTTATTTAATGTATTATTTTATTTAATGTAATGCCATATAATATTTTATTATTTTATTTAATGACATAAAATATTTTATCTAATGTCATATCATTTAATTTAATGGAATTTATTATTTTATTTAACGCCATATATCATTTTATTTAATTTAATGACATATAATATTTTATTATTTAATTTAATGACATATAATATTTTATTATTTTATTTAGTCATATCATTTAATTTAATGAAATGTATTATTTTATTTTGTTTAATGCCATATATAATTTTATTTAACGTAATGACATATAATATTTTATTATTTTATTTAATGTCATATCATTTAATTTAATGAAATGTATTATTTTATTTAATTTAATGCCATATATTATTTTATTTAATGCCATATAATATTTTATTATTCTATTTAATGCAATATATCATGATGCACCCCCAAAGTAGTGTACCTCTAGTTAAGTGGCTATTGTTACATTACAAATTACTTATTTTATTCTGATGTTCGTTTAATGCTTTTCATTGATCAAACCTTCAGAAGCGTGGCAGATCTGCTAAGGGAACACTTAATTATCATGTGACACAGAAGCAAGCACTGATTGGATATTTTTGTAGAAACTGAAAAGGCGATATAGATCGTTACCTGGGTTTTCCCACCGGTGCCTTCCTGGATGGCGGTGCGCGACAATGCAGTGCTTGCACAAAAGCAAGAGAAAATCCCGCTGAACATGTTACTGACTCCGTAAGCAATAAATTCCTGAGTAATACAAACACACATTGATTAATTCAGTCTTCTCTTTGTATTACATGACTTTTTTCTATAGAAATATTACAATACTTGATGAGGTGTGATAGATATGGTTGACATTTAGTAATGGGGGGGTACAGGAGTTTGGCTTTATAGAACAACAAAAAGCTTGGGGCTACATTAACATTAAGTGCGGATCAACCAGTGCTTTCATAAATATTAAATGGTTTGACCAATACCAGCAGCTTTATGAGATTTTTGGGGAAATTTCGCTTTCTAATGTTTAACCAATCAGGGGCAGAGGAGTTAACACTACGTTCCCACTTAAAGCCGATGACGTAATAATATGTCCTTTGTTGTTTTGAATCCGTAAGGGGGATCTCCTGGCTGATTCACAGGATAGTCCGCTGTGGAATGGTAGCCTGATGCCACAGCTGCCCTGATTGATACTATGTAGCAAGTGCTCTGGTGAGCACTATTTCCATTGTAAGTGACTGAATGTCTGATTCCCGGTAGTTTGTGATGGCGCCAGGATATGATGGCACACCCAGTGCCGAAGAGGACAGCATTAGTGTCCGACACAAGAGTAGGAAAAGGGATCTATGCAACAGATGTCAGAGTACCATGGGGCCTGCAGTTCATCAACGCCATTGTCCGTTTTCTAAAGGTTGTGTAGAATGAACCTTATTTTTGGCAAACCCCGTAATAACGACTTAGATGTAATTTACCTGATTACCATCTACTGGATAGTTATTCCTCGTTCCATAGACTTTTGCCACAGATACAGCAACAGCATATGCAACAATTCCAATGGAGAAGGCTGAGCCGATCATTTGCTGAAACATGCTCACGTCCGGCAGCACGGGCGGTAAGAATCTAGAATGTTAAATACTCACTCAGCTTCAGGTTTTTTTAATGTAATTTTTATAAACTATTAATAGAAAATACACTTGGACGTGTTCCACTTTTAAATATTTTGCATGTTCTTTGTTCCAGAGAGTGATATTTATTTGTATAGAATCTATTGATCTATCTATCTATCTATCTATCTATCTATCTATCCATCTATCTATCTATTTATCTATCCATTTATAGACCTCCATGTAGACCTCAATGTACAGGTAGACTCACTAATGCTTTCTACTAGACCTCCATGTACAGGTAGAATCACTAATGCTTTCTACTAGACCTCCATGTACAGGTAGACTCACTAATGCCTTCTACTAGACCTCCATGTACAGGTAGACTCACTAATGCTTTCTACTAGACCTCCATGTACAAGTAGACTCACTAATGCCTTCTACTAGACCTCCATGTACAGGTATACTCACTAATGCTTTCTACTAGACCTCCATGTACAGGTAGACTCACGAATGCTTTCTACTAGACCTCCATGTACAGGTAGACTCACTAATGCTTTCTACTAGACCTCCATGTACAGGTAGACTCACTAATGCTTTCTACTAGACCTCCATGTACAGGTAGACTCGCTAATGCTTTCTACTAGGCCTCCATGTACAGGTAGACTCACTAATGCTTTCTACTAGACCTCCATGTACAGGTAGACTCACTAATGCTTTCTACTAGACCTCCATGTACAGGTAGACTCACTAATGCTTTCTACTAGACCTCCATGTACAAGTAGACTCACTAATGCCTTCTACTAGACCTCCATGTACAGGTAGACTCACTAATGCTTTCTACGAGACCTCCATGTACAGGTAGACTCACTAATGCTTTCTACTAGACCTCCATGTACAGGTAGACTCACTAATGCTTTCTACTAGACCTCCATGTACAGGTAGACTCGCTAATGCTTTCTACTAGACCTCCATGTACAGGTAGACTCACTAATGCTTTCTACTAGGCCTCCATGTACAGGTAGACTCGCTAATGCTTTCTACTAGACCTCCATGTACAGGTAGACTCGCTAATGCTTTCTACTAGACCTCCATGTACAGGTAGACTCACTAATGCTTTCTACTAGGCCTCCATGTACAGGTAGACTCACTAATGCCTTCTACTAGACCTCCATGTACAGGTAGACTCGCTAATGCTTTCTACTAGACCTCCATGTACAGGTAGACTCACTAATGCTTTCTACGAGACCTCCATGTAAAGGAAAACTCACTAATGCTTTCTACTAGATCTCCATGTACAGGTAGACTCATTAATGCTTTCTACTAGGCCTCCATGTACAGGTAGACTCATTAATGCTTTCTACTAGGCCTCCATGTACAGGTAGACTCACTAATGCTTTCTACTAGACCTCCATGTACAGGTAGACTCGCTAATGCATTCTACTAGACCTCCATGTACAGGTAGACTCACTAATGCTTTCTACGAGACCTCCATGTAAAGGAAAACTCACTAATGCTTTCTACTAGACCTCCATGTACAGGTAGACTCACTAATGCTTTCTACTAGGCCTCCATGTACAGGTAGACTCACTAATGCTTTCTACTAGACCTCCATGTACAGGTAGACTCACTAATGCTTTCTACTAGACCTCCATGTACAGGTAGACTCACTAATGCTTTCTACTAGACCTCCATGTACAGGTAGACTCACTAATGCTTTCTACTAGACCTCCATGTACAAGTAGACTCACTAATGCTTTCTACTAGACCTCCATGTACAGGTAGACTCACTAATGTGATCTCTTTGGAATTCAGTAGTCAAAAGTACCCCAGTAGTAATGAAAAACTGGTATAAGTCAAATTTATCCAGTAAAATGATCATTTTAGTGAATTCACTCACCCGCTAGGAATTGTTTTTACAATTCCTGCTTTATATTTCTTTTCAAGCTTTGCTCCATAGGAGATTCCAGTCGCTACTATTGTCTAAAGACAAAACAAAGATAATCCAATGAATGTGTAGTCCCTACAATTGGCTCATGTAAAATCTAAATAAAAATGTGTAGTTTCTATGCGTACCACAATAATTTCTATAGGAATTGGCACTCGGAGCTTTTGTTTGTATTTTTCGTTTATTTCCTTTACCACGACGCATACTATGAAAGCCAGGAGTCCGGCGATGAGGTCGGCAATGTTGGTTTTAGCTATGTTGGCAAAGATGTCTATAATCGTCTAGATATAAACATAGAAACAAAAAAAAAGAATTTTGAGAAACACACAATTTTACGGCAAATTAAAGAAATATTCAATATTTAATATATTAATTTAATATTTTGTTCTACATCTTCTGGGGGGGAAACCACGCGTTCCTTGGTTCCGTCTTGCGTTTTAGTACTTCATCTCAGGGCTTTATTTAACGGGAATTGTGCATGACCCAAAAAAGTAGAGTGACCTTGAGAGGCGCTATGGGTAGGCCATGTCCTTGAAAAAAATGCCTAATCTGAATGATAACCTAATTTTACGTGGAATATACCGCACTTACCAGTATTATAGAGAAGACCCCGTTGTAGTTTCCCGTGGGAACGTTGAGGACTTGTTTGATTTGGGACACGAGAACTTGGAAAGCGGCCGCCGTGGTGAATCCCCCGACTAGCGGCTCTCCTAGGTACCTGACGATGAATCCGATCTGCAGTATTCCTAATCCAAGCTGCGAAAAAAGGGAAAGGGAACAACTTTATTGGGTCTCCCTTTCAAGAACATAAAATTACTTTGACGTTGGGAAATAAGCGGTTGGGGTATGTAAGGAACTCGTAGTGGGACGTCCCTGGCCGTCGCTGCCACCTTTCTCATGGTCAAAGTTGGCTGCAAGTTGGGCAGCTGCTCCGGTTCTCCAGAGAAGAGCAGCTTCGTGTCCCTTAGCTTGATGTTGCTTTTCCTTGCTGGACTTGCCTGAGCATTCTTACAAATACAGGGGCATTTTGCTACAAGGTGTCACTTGTGTAAGGACTTTTGAAGCCACCTGGGGCATAAATATTTATGTGATGATCACACACAGGGTCATGGAAGTTGCCATTCGGAAATTACCTGGATGATGCCCGTCAAGAAGCACAGGGTTCCACAAATCAAGATTCTAGCTTGATCCCTTCTTTCTATGTCTATCTCAGCAGTAGTTGTGCTACCGTTCACGACCGTATCGTTACTTAGGCGGAAATTTTCATCCGGGGCCATGGAAGTTGCGACCACGCCAACCATCAAACACACCACGGGAAACGGCCCTGTAGAAATACGCATATGAACATGGGCTGATATGGGAAGGTAATGTAGATGCCTCCTCAAGGAGGACACCGCTTTGAGATCATATAATTCTCTCTAGACATTGTTGTGGCTTCACACCCTTCTCACGCTTTTCTCGCTTTGCTTGGATGCAACGCTTGTTTCAACGTGAAATTGTTCATATGAAGAGCCACATTGTCAAAAGTTCAATTTGGAAGGCAGCCAACAGGGTATGGCTTCCAGCACGGGAACCATTCCGACCTTGTCGGGGCAGGTGGCAGCTATGCACCACTGTCTAGGTGCTCCATGGGGGTAAGTGGATTCAGCTGGATATTGGATCCATCCTTGCCCCCACACCACCACCACTGTAGATATGGGTAAGCAATGGCTGTCCAGAATGGTCTACCATCCAATGTCAATGCCAATGTTTGTTGTCAGATTGGACGTGGGATATTTCCAGAACTTACCTATTGAGAGGTGTCTAGACGTTCCCATAAAAGCGTACGTCAGTACAGGGAAAAAAGCAGAATATAGACCATAACCAACAGGAACGGCGGCAAGCAATGCGAAGGACAGTCCTGAAATAATAAGGTCAGTAATAATAAGTAACCATTGGCAATTATTTTAGGAAACAAACCTACTATCTTAAAATAAGAGAACATTTTTGAAAAAAATTTCAGTTCCTCTTTCATGAGTCGAGTATCTATCTAGGTGATTAAGACCGAGCCATTCTATTGTTTACTACAGGCAGTCTGCCTCCCCGTTACGGATTTCATGGCAGGCGACTTGGTGGAAATTTGCTTACTAAAGTTTAGCAAAAATTGTATACAATTCCATTACACATCCCTGTCCGTTTCTTTCCATCGATATGGAAGCCTCTCAGCTCTTAGACAGTGACAGACACAAGAAGGCACGAGAGGAACCTGTTTACGATCTGTGTGTATTGGATACGTTCTGTATCTGAAGAAGGTACAGAGGGTTATTACTGTAAGAAAGTTATTTTTTCAACTCATAAAGTGCGTTATAAATAGTAAACGCGGGGAGATCACTTGAAAACAAAGTCTTCCCAGTCCTTGAACTATACATTATACAGGGTCAGCTTCGCCCTTCTTGTGGGAGAAACTCTCTGAGGTTGGTCGTCCATCATACGTAATGCAGATAGAGCCCTTAATCGTGTCTGATATCATCACAGGGCCAATTCTTGCTCCTTCACCTGTGTTAGACCAAGAGGCCATCATCTAAAAAAAGAGAGCGTCGGGGGCAGATGGGTGGTAGATGAGTGGAACGACCTCCCGGGCTAATACACCGAGGGGATTTGATCATGTATGGGATAGGCAAAGGGCTCCTAAATCAAAAATGGGGCCGATCTGCCGTCAAATTCTACGTGTCCCTGGGGTGAAATACCAAGACAGGTCATGTTGACTTGAATGGAAGGTTAATCATTGCGCAATAGTTTAATGATTAGTCAACATTAAACAATACAACACTTTCGATGTTTGACACTTACTACTGTAAATCTAAATAGTGATCTATAAAGATACCCGTGATTGTGAGATGTAGCAAGTCCCATAAAGCGCGTTTCTGGTTTCATGATTCTTTAGCTATCGGATCAGCTGGGTTTTATGAGGAAGGAAGAATGTAACGAGGCCCGCTGGCTTTCAAGTGCAGCCCAATTAAAAAAGGCTGACATTAAACTGCAGGTAACGACAGAAGGGATAAAAAGTTATCGTGTATATCTTCGGCGATCTACAGTGCTGCTCGTATCGAGAGAGGGAACCTCTATTCACCCGCAACCCTCTCCGTCAGCGTTCGTAGCACGATGTTTAAAATCGATTTATACGATGAAAAGCAATGAAGGATTAGTTTGACTTTGCGCAATCCATTATATTGAAAAAAATGGCAGAATAGGACAAAGTATGTGTAGATTGTATATGACGTAACCTCTAGCTTTGATTGTTGTAGTTGGCTGATTGGGGGCTACGTAGGCTGAGGCCCAAGTGTTTTGGTGGTCAGCCCAGATTAGGCTGAGTATACCCCAACCTCAAGTCTCTGGAGACTCCTCCATGAGCCCTCCAAACCCAAGCTTCCCAGCCAGGGGCGCACTACGGCAGGTGTATGTGGCACCCTATTAACCGAGGAGCCCAGCCAACATACCTCCCAACATTTCCAAAAGGGACACTTTTTTTTTTGTTTTTAAATCTCGCGGAACTCACCGATACAAGCAATTGCACTTTACAATGTCGCGATTCCATCGCCACTTAAAACACACTTGAATTGAATTCCCATGAGGCTCAGCCAGACATACTACTTCCATGATGATGGCTGAGCGTCATGGGAAGTCCAGCAACAGTGAAGCTGCAGATGCTAGCTGTGAACTAAAATTCCCATGATTCTCAGCCAGCCAGGTGTCCAACATAATGCTGGCTGAGCATCATTGGAAGAGCAGTCCACAGCAGCAGAGATTTTTTTAAATGAAAAAAGGCGAATGTTAGCCTCCCTCCCAGGACCCTTACACACAGTCTTTACACACACCTGCCCATAAACACACACATACACATACACTGCCTTTACACACACATATACACTGCCCTTACACGGACCTGCCCATAAACACATGTATACACATACACTGCCTTTACACACACACACGTATACACATACACTGCCCTTAGAGACACACACATACATGTACACTGCCCTTACACACACATGTACACTGCCGTTACACACACACACACAACAAAATCAGGTCGTAGAAATAAATAGTCTTCCTAGGAGGAAAGGGGTCACTGACATTTCTGAAATGTGGTAATCATTCCACATACTATTGAATGCCCAAAACCTCCATGGAGCTAAATTGTGGCTCATTCCTATTTTTCCCAGGAACACTTAATTGTCATGTGACGCCAACTCAGGCACTGATTGGTTGTTTCTGTAGAAACCGAAAAAGCTTCCTAAAAACGTCTGTGTTGTTTTATACGATCGGAAACAATAAAATAACAGATTCGCTAAGGTTCCCTTCTAATGCTAATGCTCCTTTTATTAATATCTCCAGCCAATGGGAACATCTGGACCGCCATTTTATAAAGATATATATAGATATAGAAACAATATGCTTACCTTGCAAAGTGGAAACGAGGCCGGTACTCACTCCAGAGATGATATCATGTACGATCCATTCTTTCCATCGATATTTGGGTAGCCAATCCAAGAAAGGGAAGATGGATTTGACCACCAGAAGCGCGGACCTTGGAGTACATCTGCCAACGTGGAGAGAGCGTTTATTAAACCGCGCAGAGACAACGCGGAATCCCGCGGTCAACGTAAGCAACTCTGACGTTAAATAGACTCGTTGGCGGCGCACATATCTCAGGACACACGGCCAGCTCATGCCAAAGGAAAAGCCTAAAGGGGATCAAGGTGGTATGGAAGCCCCACCACAGCTGGAGAGCTGCTCGTTGGGTTCCTTTACACGAAGAACATACATTTACGGACGTAAAGAGCATGTATTTTCTACAGAAATGTCACAAACCATATAAAAATTCAATATTAACCAAAAAATTATAATAATAATAATAATTACATTGAGCTTATTGGTCGTTTTATATTTTTAATATATATTTCATATATTTTTAATTAATTATTTGGATATCTTTCTCCGAGAGGGTGTTAGATAAGTGGAAGAGCCTTCCAGCAGAAGAAGTAGACGTTAATACCTATTGGGTATTTTTGACAGGGCCAGGGGTACTTTAATACATTTTTTATCTGACAATTATTTGGCAGCCATCGATATTAACATATTGGGTCACAGAGCACATGGTCCACAATGTTCCCAATACCAACTGTGGACCAACAATCAAAGTAAAGCATCCAGGACTACCGAGTCACGTTTTAGATGCGATTTACTTTGGACAAAGGTACTTCTGAGCTCTTGAAACCAGAAGAAAGATGGCTCGGTTCTTGACAGCTGAAGAGTAGACCTCTGAGGTCTTGAAGGTTGCTGTTTTGGTGCTTGTGGGTGATGGAAATACTATATGACTATATTACTAAAGGTACTTTGTATATGAGACACCAGTTTACATAAAAATCCCAAATTTTAGAATAAAGAAAAAAATAAAAAATAAAATAAGGTGGTTTCAGCTACCTAGACATAGAATATAGAATGTTCCGGGCAGATCGGCCCCCGTCTAGCCTTAAACCGTAATCAGTCGTTGGTCTCGTCTTAGATTCAGGAGCCGTATGTCTATCCCATGCATGTCTACATTCTCTAACAGTATCAGCCCCTACCACATCAGCTGGGAGGCTGTTCTATTTATCTATCACCCTCGAGATATGTCAAAAAACATCAAAACCGCCATCCTTTCGTCAGTGAATCTCCAATCATCACTGACGTTCAAGGGAACTTAGTCAATTGTCAACTCACCTCACGTGTTTTCTTACTCGTTCACGGAACGTTTTCTGAACAACCTCATTCTTTTCATTTTCCTCCTGGAAATTCGTCTCCGAATAGACGGATCTGGACACCAGGTACGATTGGTATCCATGTTTGGGGGGACTCATCTTCTACATATACAGCGTCACGATCTACTACAAATGAAATATTTATCATATTGTAATCTCTTTACATTTAAGATTTTATGTGTTATATATTTTTTTTTTTAATTTGTCAAAAATCCTATCAAATACAAAATTCTTTTTATTTTCTCTGAAATATGTATCTTTTTTTTAGATTTTTAATCTGTAATTGAAAAATAAATAAATAAATAATGCAACATTTTAGGCTGGAAAAAGCAAATCTAGCTTTTGGTCAAATTGAAATAAACAAATAAATAAGCAAACTCTTAGGAGACACAAATCTAGCATGTTTTAGCACAAAAATAAATAAATAAAATATAAAAAAAAAAATTCTGCAAAATCTTAGGCTGGTGAAGCAAATCTAGTTTTTGGCTGAATGTAAAAAAAAAAAAAAAAAACTAATTAAAATCTAAAAATTAAGCAAAATGTTCAGCGGGAGAAGCAAATCTAGCATTTAATCAATGAAAAAAATTACAATAAAAAATAATAGCGACACAGCTGATCAAAATTATTTCGAAAATTTAAAAAAAAACTAAATATTTGAATATTTTAGAACTCTTTTATAACACTTTGATTCATTTTGACATTTTTAATGAATTTGTGATTTCAAAATTCTTCTAAATTAAAAAAAAAAAAGACAGTTTTTAAATAACTATCAAACTTATGATTCCAGCTACTAAATTCCTTTCCAGATAAAAATTGCTTTTTAGAAAAGTGTAAAAAAAAAAAAAATATTTCAATAAATTATTTTTTAAATTTTATTTTGTTTCTGATCACGTCTATTTTTTAAGAAAGCAAAAAAAAATTAAAATACTATAAATAGATTTTTTTAAAAAAAACAATATTAAGTATCTTGCACTATTGCTACGTACCTGTACAGCTCCGGTTTGGTTGTTGCACTGCTTGCCATGCACAATATATAGTGTCTGTAGGTCAAGGGATGTTCTTTTATTGGACTCGTATCTCTACTTGCTCGAGAATAACTTGACATCCGGCCATACACCAAACTTTCCATTTGTTGTGATCTGCAACGATTATATTGTCTTACGTGAATGTAGATAGAGCAGGAGTGGAATGGGCGCGTGGGAACCTCTTCCCAGGCATGACGAGGCCAAAATCTAAAGATCCCCAGAGCTTATGCGTCTTTTTAACCATGCAGGCCCAATAAAAGTTAATCAAGATCGACCAAATAGGTTATTCTACATACTATTTACGTATTATTGTACTTTTATTGTTATTTGTTGGCGCTTAATAAATAAAAGTGAATAATATAATTCTATAAAGTTATAAAATGAATACATAAAAAATATGAGGTTACCAGATCGACAGAAATTTGTGTTGATTTGTGGAAAGAATGTATGGAGGACTGAACCAACTCAGCACAGACTTTATTTAGCCAATGGACCAGTTGGAGTTAAAGGGAGCCTCGTCACCCAATGCCCTCAGGGTCCCTGTTATGCGACAGAGGGTCTGCCACCCCCCCCCCTCCATCTGGTGCCTTAGGCCTTGTTGGCTTGGGCCAGAATAAGCCACAGCTTTATTGGCTAAATTGCCCATAAATGTATCTTTACCAAGTTTGTCCATTTTCTTTTATGGCCAACATGGTAGAACTCGATACCTCAGTGCTTTCTGCATTGATCCTAATGAAGGAACCCTATTTTATTCTCATGATTGGCAATTTAGCCCATAGGAGGGAACATTTTTGAGGTTTCGTGGTCTTCTCTAGTATCATTGAGTCAATTTCCAGACAGAATATCGAAACTAGCCGCATTAGCCCGAGAGAAAATAGAGTCATTCCTTGACATTACTACGTTTTTATTGGGCCAAGGAAAAAAAAAATGTAAAGTTACATAAGCTTTCTTTGTTGGACCAATAAAAGTATCACGTTTAACTTCTAGACTGAAATCTTCCATGCCCTTTACTTTTACTGGCTCAGGTCTCATAACATCTTTCGTATGAATTCCTGTCCAAAAACATGTTTGGCTTATTCCTTATAATGTATAACCAATGTTTTCTAGAATATTTCCTAGTATGCGGTGCTCTCATCCACCGGCCCAATGGGTCTTTGCCCAGTGTGCTAGATGACCGGTCCGGGCAACGTTGATTTCCATCTGCCGTCCATGTTTTTCCCAGAAAAGTATTTCTGATTTTTAACTTTTCCTGCAAAAGATGGGGTTCACTAATATTCAAATATTCATCCAAGGCGGAAAACATCTTGAAGCACCTTGAACCAAGGGAGCTGGACTGGGCTTAAGCAGAAATCTATATACAGAATGAGACTAAAAGTATGTGGACACCCTTCCTAATTAACGGGTTTAGATGTTCCATCAACAACCATGTATTGTGAGAGGATGCCACCTTGGTCGCCCTACTAGATCTCCCCCCCGTCCACAAGCTGAAGATCATTGTGCACAATGCCAAGCGTCGGCTGGAGTGGTGTAAAGCCACCGCCAGTGGGCTCTGAAGCAAAGGGAACATGTTCTCTGGAGTGATAAATCATGCTTCACTACCTGGAAGTCTGATGGACAAATCTGGGTTTGGCGGATGCCAGGAGAAGGCTACCTACTGGAATGCATATTGCCTGCTGTAAAGTTTGGTGGAGGAAGGATAATGGTCCGGGGCTGTTTTTCAGGGTTTGGGCCCCTTTTCAGCTTCAGTGAAGGGTAATGTTAATGCTACAGAATACAAAGACATTTTAGACAACTTTGTGGCACCAGTTTGGGGATGGCCCTTTCCTGTTCCAGCATGAACGTGCCCAAGTGCACAAAGCTAGGTCCATAAAGACACGGTTTGATGTGGAGGACCTTGAGTGGCCACACAGAGCCCTGACCTTCACCCCATTGAAGAACTTTTGTGATGGTTTGGAACCACAATTGCTATCCAGGCCTTCTCGTCCACACACTCCACACATTTTTGTGGAAAGCCTTCCCAGAAGATTGGAGGCTGTTATAGCCGCGGAAAGGGTCAACCTCTTAAGAACTGTGAGGCTGTGAGACTCCAGATTTTAGTCACCTTGCGTTTTCTCGATTCTTCATCGCATTCAGTGTTGACTTTGCTTGGTCTCCTTCTCCATAAAAAAACAGTAAAAAAAAGGTAGAAATTTATAACCCACTAGATTGCACTGTTTTAGTGACAATATCTTCTACATAAAAGCGGGAACTTGAGGCGTCGAACATGTGGGATGTTTCACAACAACCACTGCTTCATTCGTTTTTTTTTGGCTGTATAAGGAAGCCATTAGAAGTCTAATGTGTTCTACACAAGAACCCAATGCCTCTTATCGGTGAAAGGTTCCAAACCAGTCTGCCTATAAATTTAATCAGAAGGATGCGGTTTATTCCTTGGCAAATCAAGCGCAATGGGCCAATATTTTTTAGACTCTTTCAGCTGTCGGAAAAAGTCTAAATATTTGTACACAGCCCACAAATGTAACATTTCATGTTGTTCAACGCTTTATTGTTTTTTGCTCAAAGCCCCAAAATAAAATGGAGAATTAGTAAAGTAAAGACACCTTCTCTATGTTTAAGATGGAAGCTCCATTCTTCCAATCATACGTGATGCCCACGTGTTGCCTGAAAGATACCATTTATAAGGAGATCTCCAAAGAGATCCACCTTGACCATACTTGTGAAGGTTGGCCATATCCCAAATCCCAGTTTGGACACGGGTGGTTTATGGTCAAGGAGAAAAATAGTTCCACCAATCTATGAGCGATCTAAGTTAAAGAATCTTCTCTTGAAGGATGTGCGTGTCTTTTAGAACGCTTCATTGTTCCACAGACCCTTTCCTTCTTCGCGTGTACCTTGTACCGAAACAAATGCGTTGTGATGTCACGCCAAGCCGCTGTATTGAGTCCTCGTGATTAAACCCGTTCTCCCACAGCTTTATACACGACATATAGATAGCAAAGATAAGACCGACGGCACGTAGGAGCTGCATCACCTTTATGTAGGACTGATGAACAGACCTTGCCATACATCCCGCACTAAAAATAATTGAGACTTCTCCCCCCCCCCAAGAAATTCTATCTCATTTCACGTTGGTTTTAGACAGAACTGAAGATAAGGACACGTTATTTCTGTTTAATCGCATTCAAACGCTGAGCCTGAGGTTCTTTCAATATTAACCCTTTAATGGCCCATCATGCAGATTCTATGTAGCGATTCATCAAACGACTCCTCGTGGAAACCTTGACTTGTCTTCATTTCAATTGAGTCTCCTGCATTTAAACAGGAAGTTGAACCGTGATACTCCGCGCCTAGTGGCTGTAAAGGGGCTGACGGGTGGTCGCAGGGGGTCTGCACCGTGAACGGGATCAGTTGAATCAGACCGTGTTCCGTGATCTACCGCGACTCTGAGGAACAAACCGACATCAGATGATGCCGTGGGAAAAAATATATGAAAACTGTCCCTTCGCGTTAAGACATTTCTTCATCATTGTTGGCGCGGTTTAATGTATATGTTTATGGGTAACGTGCTTGAAATATATTTTATCTGTGGAAGACATCTAAGCTTGTCTGAATTAAATAGATCTGTACTTCTCCTAACATCAGCGCGGCACGATACCGACACGGTTCAAACATTGTCATGATTTTTTACGGCCATAATCAACGTGCGATGTGCGGCCGATAAGCGCTTTTTATTGCATTCTTTTCGGCGATTACTTTTGACGACAAAAAAACATTCAAATAAAAAGCCTCCATGAAATATACCACGTGAGGGTTCTTCTTGCCTTATTTACACACATGAGATACCCAACATACGGGGATGAGATACCATAACATACAGAATGAAGAAAATGCTACAGGACCAAAGCGCCAATAAAAAAAAAACGGGACGTAAACCTAAAGAATTGTAAACATGAAAGCGAAAAGCCGACCGAGTCATGGAAAGGTGACTCGCTAGGTTTCTTAAAGAAAAAAAATAAGAAGATATTTCCTTGTCTTCTGTTGCCATGCTATAGATGAGACATAACTTGGATTTTGCTGCTTCACCCATAGCGGACGCTTGATTTGAACAGTGAGAGACAGAATTACAACGAAATAATCCAGAATAATGTAGTACTTGGTGGCAAAACCCTTGTTGGCAGTCACAGAGGACGGACGTTTCTTGTAGTTGGTCGCCATGTTGGCACACATCTCAGGAGGGATTTGGTCCCGCTCCTCTTTGGAGATCTTCTCCAATTCATTAAAGTTTCAAAGGTGAGGTTTGGCAACTAGAACCTTCAGCTCCCTCCGCAGATTTTCTATGGGCGTAAGGAGACTGGCTAGGCCACTCCATGACCTTAATGTGCTTCTTGTTGAGCCTCTCCTTTGTTGCCTTGGCCGTGTGTTTTGGGTCATTGTCATGCTGGAATACCCATCCATGACCCATTTTGAACGCCCTGGTTGAGGGAAGGAGGTTCTCACCCAAGATATGACAGTAGATGGCCCCATCCATCGTCCCTTTGATGTGGTGTAGTTGTCCTGTCCCCTTAGCAGAAACCCCCCCAAAGCATAATCTTTCCACCTCCATGTTTGACGGTGGGGATGGTGTTCTTGGGGTCATAGGCAGCATTCCTCCTTCTCCAAACACGGCGGGTTGAGTTGATGCCAAATAGCTTGATTTTGCTCTCATCTGATCACAACACTATCACCCAGTTCTCTTCTGAATCATTCTGATGTTCATTGGCAATCTTCAGCCGGGCCTTTACATGTGCTTTCTTGAGCAGGGGGACCTTGCGGACGCTGCAGGGTTTTAGTCCTTCACGGCGTAGCGTGTTACCAATTGTTTTCTTGGTGACTATGAGCCCAGCTGCCTTGAGATCATTGACAAGATCCTCCCGTGTAGCTCTGGGCTGATTCCTCGCCGTTTTCATGATCATTGAAACTCAACGAGGTGAGATCTTGCATGATGCCCCAGACCGTTGGAGATTGACAGTTATTTTGTGTTTCTTCCATTTGGGGCTTGTCATGGTGGGGTGGCTTTGGGGCTGGTGGAGTAGCTTTGTGAAGGGTTGGGGCTTGTCTTGGTGGGGTGGCTTTGGGGCTGGTGGAGTAGCTTTGTGAAGGGTTGGGGCTTGTCATGGTGGGGTGGCTTTGGGGCTGGTGGAGTAGCTTTGTGAAGGGTTGGGGTTTGTCAGAAGAGGGTCTACAGTAGCTGTGAGTTGGAGTGGGGCTAGCCTCCAACAATCTATAGCGAGTGGGAAAAGGACGTAGCAAAACACCCTTACCAGGAGAAAGACAAAACTGTCCCGGAGGCTCTGGGGCTTAACCCGGAGACTCTGCGTCAAACCCGGAGAGTTCCCAGATAGAGTTGGGGGTCACAAAAAGGGTTTTAGAAAGGGAGAATATCACCGAAACCTAATAGGAGGCTGAGGCTATAAAAGTGAAGCCAGAAACGAGTACAACAGCTAGAGAACAGGGTCAGATAAAAGAAAGATGGAAAGTAAGGAAGCCAAATCAATACGAAAAAAGAGGGTGAAGGCTAAATTTGTTTAAACATCGTGTCCATGCCTTAAATTGGATCTTTAAAATATCGGCCAGAATATAATTGTTGACCCAAGGTATACTCGGCCGGTAGCTGGCTGGAAATATGAAGGGAGTTCCCAAAGGTAACCAGTCCTGCTTGTAAAATCTGCCTACTCAGCACAAATACAGGGAGTTCGCATCCTAGAATATGTATTTTTTTTTAATTTGGATGAAAACGCTTTATTGTCATATTAAAAAATTCACGTGTCAGATTTCATAAAACGCTAACCTCAAGAGCCCTTCGGACTTTATCTTCGCAAACAAACGAAACATCAGGGTCAGATCACGTGGCTGAATTCTTTCATTAGGCCAATTGGATGCAGTTTTAGAGTGGTAGATACGTGGGGAAGTCTCCCAGCAGAAGTGGTAGAGGTTAATACAGCAAGGACTAATGGTTTGAGTCTTTACGGCAGGAAAAAGAGGCGGACTAGACGGGCCTACACCGCCGCTGATCCTCCACCACCATTGTTTTTTCGTCTATACCCTGCCTACAACACTCTTTTCATCTTTGGGGGAGTTTGATCCGGAAAGGAATGCACGATCACACAGTCAGGCATTCATGTAGTAACAGTGTACCGGCACTCATGTTGAACACACAATCTATCCTTAGAAAGCCATTGAAAAAAATCATGTCCTTCCTTCCACCTTTCTTTCTGGACGTACCTGTACATCTATAGGGGGTGCTAAGGGGTTAAATTTCCCCCAGCTCAATACACGATGCACACCACAAGCAGTTCCTCATTTAAGTTTCAGTTCCACCTACTCTGCTGAATTTAGCCCTTTTGTAACTAAATGCAGCATTAGAATCATCATTTCTAGTACTGCTGGAAGTGGACGACGCACGCGACCTTAAAGACACGATTCTTACCTTAAAATCAGATTGTTAATAGAATATTAGCTTTTTTGGAATAGACTAGAATTAGACATTACTTTAAAGGGGAAAACGGATGGAAAAATGAATTTCTCTATGAGCTTAACTCCCAGTGCTGTATACTCTAATATAACCCCCCAGCGCTGTATACACTAATATACCCCCCAGCGCTGTATACACTAATATACCCCCCAGCGCTGTATACAGTAATATAACCCCCCAGCGCTGTATACAGTAATATAACCCCCCAGCCCTGTATACAGTAATATAACCCCCAGCGCTGTATACAGTAATATAACCCCCCAGCGCTGTATACAGTAATATAACCCCCCAGCGCTGTATACTCTAATATACCCCCCAGCGCTGTATACAGTAATATAACCCCCAGCACTGTATACAGTAATATAACCCCCCCAGCGCTGTATACAGTAATATAACCCCCCAGCACTGTATACAGTAATATAACCCCCAGCGCTGTATACAGTAATATAACCCCCCAGCGCTGTATACAGTAATATAACCCCCCAGCCCTGTATACAGTAATATAACCCCCAGCACTGTATACAGTAATATAACCCCCAGCGCTGTATACAGTAATATAACCCCCCAACGCTGTATACAGTAATATAACCCCCCAGTGCTGTATACTCTAATATACCCCCCCAGTGCTGTATACAGCAATATAACCCCCCAGCGCTGTATACAGTAATATAACACCCAGCACTGTATACAGTTATATAACCCCCCAGCGCTGTATACAGTAATATAACCCCCAGCGCTGTATACTCTAATATACCCCCCAGCACTGTATACAGTAATATAACCCCCAGCGCTGTATACAGTAATATACCCCCCAGCGCTGTATACAGTAATATAACCCCCCCAGCACTGTATACAGTAATATAACCCCCAGCGCTGTATACAGTAATATAACCCCCAGCGCTGTATACAGTAATATAACCCCCGCACTGTATACAGTAATATAACCCCCAGCGCTGTATACAGTAATATAACACACCCCCAGTGCTGTATACAGTAATATAACCCCCCAGCACTGTATACAGTAATATAACCCCCAGCGCTGTATACAGTAATATAACCCCCCACGTTGTATACAGTAATATAACCCCCAGCGCTGTATACAGTAATATAACCCCCAGCACTGTATACAGTAATATAACCCCCAGCGCTGTATACAGTAATATAACCCCCAGCGCTGTATACAGTAATATAACCCCCCAGCGCTGTATACAGTAATATAACCCCCCAGCGCTGTATACAGTAATATAACCCCCCCACGCTGTATACAGTAATATAACCCCCCAGCGCTGTATACAGTAATATACCCCCCAGCGCTGTATACAGTAATATACCCCCCAGCGCTGTATACAGTAATATAACCCCCAGCACTGTATACAGTAATATAACCCCCCAGCGCTGTATACAGTAATATACCCCCCAGAGCTGTATACAGTAATATAACCCCCAGCACTGTATACAGTAATATACCCCCCAGAGCTGTATACAGTAATATAACCCCCAGCACTGTATACAGTAATATAACCCCCAGCGCTGTATACAGTAATATAACCCCCCAGCGCTGTATACAGTAATATAACCCCCAGCGCTGTATACAGTAATATAACCCCCCAGCGCTGTATACAGTAATATACCCCCCAGCGCTGTATACAGTAATATAACCCCCAGCACTGTATACAGTAATATAACCCCCCAGCACTGTATACAGTAATAACCCCCAGCGCTGTATACAGTAATATAACCCCCCCAGCGCTGTATACAGTAATATAACCCCCAGCGCTGTATACAGTAATATAACCCCCAGTGCTGTATACTGTAATATACCCCCCAGCGCTGTATACAGCTGATGCTTTATGGCAATGCTAATGAAGTCCCAAGAAAACAGCAGAATTTTTTGAAAAGTTATTTTTAATCTAATACAAGTAAAGAAAATGGTGGGAGATCCCCTTTAGCTGAACCAAACTCTCCTTCTTTCGCCTTTTAACGTTCCTTTAACTAAAAGGCAGCCAAGAAACCCCGACCTGTAAAGTTCAGAGCCAGAAAATAAAACCAATTTTGACATTAAATGCTTTTTTTAATTCACTTTCAGTTCAGTTTTTATATGCGTATAAAATATGCAGGCTTCATGATTACGTCACTCCCACGCATCTTCGACAAATACACCTTTGTCACTTTTTCCTGCCCAAAACGGCCATATCCAGGGTCGGACCTCTGATGACAAGGAGGTCAGGACACTCTAAGGCTGATGCGCCCCCTCTATTCAGAGCGCCCAGGTGCGGTGCTACCCTGTGTGCCCGCCTAGGCTTGGCACTAAAACCCTCACCCACCTCTCGTTCTAACATTTCTAAGAAGTACCTGCGTTAGCGCTAAATAAATAAAAATATAAACTCCTATAAGCACTGTTTTCCAGGAACTGGTTTAATTTGTAGGAACACCTTTAGTCTGGTGATGAATAACCTTTGAAGCAGCTGGCTTACCCTTCCCTTTCCCTCTTTTATGGCCCTCAAGCTCATAGGTTTTTTTCTTTCTGAAAATTATACGCGTTTTCTTTCTTTATAAGACGAGGTACAGGCCCAGGAATCGATGTGTGTCACATGGAAGTTCTGCCTGACCTGCGTGTTATTGGCCTTGGCATGCATTGGGAACTGACCTGACCACGAGCTATAAATAGTTACTGTAAAGGTTACAAACACAAAAAAATAACCGAATACATTTATTTTAGCTCGATCGGGCATTCTTTATATAACGTTGTATTAACGCTCGCATCGAGCGCCATTACACATGAGCGGTTCGCAGGAAGCCAGTGATACCGGCTTCGGTTGACACGGGGGAGTTGAGGCTGTCAGCGTCAGAGAGGTGTCCCTACTGTTCCGAAAAACGCAGGCGGTACAGTACAGGTACATCCTAAAGCAGGCAAGGGACTTAGAAAGTCCAGCTAGAGAGAGTCATCCCTGAAGAAGTGAGAGTTGAGGGATTTTTTTGACTGAGGTCAAAGCAAAAGTGGCATAAGCCAGAGATGGGCAGCCCGTAAGAAGTGTTGTATGATGAGGGGTAGAAATCAAAGCAGAGGACAGACGGAGATCATCAGACGAGCAGACAGCCCGAGTAGTCGCGTATTGGGAGATCCATGAGAAGATAGAGCTAGGGGAACTATTATGAAGAGCTTCGAAAGTGAGAATCGGGTTCTTAAATGTGATGGTGTTGGTAGACCATTCATGATTGATTGTAATGGACCATGTCCCCTGGGACCAACATGGACTTGCAATTTGAGATTCTTCTACCTCATTATAAAATAAAACGTTGTCAACCATTTGGATAAAACCTGGTTCTAACCAGGACATTTTGGTTCTTCTATGTACACAATTGCACAAAGTTGGTTTACGGACGATTGCGCAACAACAAGCTCGTTCTTGCAGACATCATCGTCATCAAGTCAAAAACATGACCCATGAATAAGCAAACCTTCTTTCCCGGTGACCGTCCATTGAATCGGAGTATAACACATGGATCTCCTTACATGACCCGCGGTCCAAGCCGCTCCGCACTGAAACCCATCCAGACCCGATTATATTATAGTGCTCAATACGCTGTTATTGCCTCGTGAAGTGAGGTTTACGGCCTTCTTTTTAATGATCATTTTTTACAATAGAGATCATCAAAGATAAAGGTTATACGGTAGCTTGTGAATCAGGTTTTTCGATTGTTACAAGTTGTGTCGTATAATACGTTACACAAAGGGGCAATTCCCTTTTCCGGGACTATGAGGAGCTGCAGCTTCTCCTAAGGGTAAGCCATTTTCGTAATGTTATTTTATGATGATGTCGATAAAAAGGTGGCATTCTTCACTAAGGTAAGTGTTCGAAGTGTTTGATGCTAACCTCTAGGTGAACGGAGAGAAGACTCTCCACGGTATAAGTCTGTGTGTTTCTATAGACTAGCAAAGCGTCCCCATTTACGTACACGCACTCACGCTTACACTCACACCCCTATTTACCTGGAGCCTGTTTTGTGTCCTAATTGATGTGTATCAATTACTAGCATGGCCAACAGGGACTTTGATGACTTCTGGGAAGGCTTTCCACAAGATTTTGTGGAGTTTCTGTGGGAATTATCACCCATTCATCCAGTAGAGCGTCTGTGAGGTCCGGCGCTGATGTTGGACGAGACGCCCGGCTCGTAATCTCCGTTCCAGTTCCTCCCAAAGGTGTTGGATGGGGTTGAGGTCGGGGCTCTGTACGGCCGGTCAGGTTCTTCCACCCCAAACTCATCCAACCATGTCTTTATGGACCTTGCTTTGTGCGCTGGGGCATGCTGGGAGATAAAAGGGTCTCCCCCAAACTGTTCCCCACAAAGTTGGAAGCCGAACATTGTCCAAAACTTCTCGGTATGCCGAAGGGGACATACCAAGTGTAATGGTCAAGTGTCCAAATACTTTTGTCCATATGGTGTAGATAGATTTAACGTTCTGCACATTTTAAAAGCTTTGGATATGCATTTTATGTCTTGTGAGTTCAAATGGTACCAGTTCCTTTTTTTTGGGGGGGTGTAACGTGACACGGTTGCATCAGATATAACTTCCCTTTCCAATACCATTAGTTTCTTTTGACCTCCATGTAACAGGGATTAAAGTTCCAGATCTCCAGCACCTTCTGTCACTTCTTCTCCTATAGAACGTTTGAAGACCAGGTATTGTAATCAATGATCTATTTATAGATCCTTCTTTTAACCCAAAAGCTCATCTAATTTAAAAATCTGACAATTCTACTGACAAATAACTATAACTTTACTAAACAACAACATTTTGGAAAGTGGAAATTTAAATAAAGTTTCTCCTGCCAACAAAAAAAAAAAAATTGAAAAAAAGAAAGAAATATAAACGAAAAAAAAAAAAAACAAATCAAATAAATGTAACCAGGAGCGCAGTGATTTCACTATGACATCACTGGCATCCGTAAGATATAAGAAAATAGGAATTTGGATAAAAAAAAAAAGAAAACAAATAATATTATTTAAAGTGCCCCAATATGTTTTAGTCTTATCACTACAAGTAAAAAAAATTATGGAAAAGAAAAACCTTTACTACCCCCAAAATTATGAAAAAATAGGGTAATATATATGTAAGGGAAGGATGTGGCATAAAAAAATATGTATGTGGGTTATTGCTGTTGCTCGGTCTAAATCACTCAGCTACGTGCTCTGACTGATGAAACCTATGGGGGAACGGACTTCATTAGCATTGCCATAAAGCATCAGCTCAGTGTGGTGTTTGAGGAGGGAAAGTCACCCAAAATATCACATGATTAAACAAGGTTTTTTGTCACCGACCAACATTATACTATATACAGCGCTGGGGAGGGGTTATTACAACTGTATACAGAGCTGTATACAGAGGGTATTACTACTATATATATACAGTATTGGGGGTTATATTACTGTATACAGCACTGGGGGGTTATATTACTGTATACAGCGCTGGGGGGTTATATTACTGTATACAGCACTAGGGGGTTATATTACTGTATACAGCGCTGGGGGTTATATTACTTTATACAGCGCTGGGGGGTTATATTACTGTATACAGCGCTGGGGGTTATATTACTGGATACAGCGCTGGGGGGGTTATATTACTGTATACAGCGCTGGGGGTTATATTACTGTATACAGCGCTGGGGGTTATATTACTGTATACAGCGCTGGGGGTTATATTACTCTATACAGCGCTGGGGGTTATATTACTGTATACAGTGCTGGGGGTTATATTACTATATACAGCGCTGGGGGGTTATATTACTGTATACAGCGCTGGGGGGTTATATTACTGTATACAGCGCAGGGGGTTATATTACTGTATACAGTGCTGGGGGGTTATATTACTCTATACAGCGCTGGGGGTTATATTACTGTATACAGTGCTGGGGGTTATTTTACTGTATACAGTGCTGGGGGTTATATTACTATATACAGCGCTGGGGGTTATATTACTGTATACAGCGCTGGGGGGTTATTACTGTATACAGCGCTGGGGGTTATATTACTGTATACAGCGCTGGGGGGTTATTACTGTATACAGCGCTGGGGTTATATTACTGTATACAGCGCTGGGGTTATATTACTGTATACAGCGCTGGGGGTTATATTACTGTATACAGCACTGGGGGGGTTATATTACTGTATACAGCGCTGGGGCTTATATTACTGTATACAGTGCTGGGGGTTATATTACTGTATACAGCGCTGGGGGTTATATTACTGTATACAGCGCTGGGGGTTATATTACTGTATACAGCGCTGGGGGGTTATTACTGTATACAGCACTGGGGTTGACATTCATGGAGAAAAAATATGTAAACGAGGGACATAAAAACTAAAATATGGAAAAATGACTAATAATCCTATATTTATTATTTACTGCCCCTTCACATTCATAAACAAGTTCGCAATATCATCTTTCCACTAACCACGTGGTTGCTGTTGAATCGCAGGCATAATACGTTTTTTTGGGGGGGGTTAGAGTAAAGTATTTTAATAAAGAAATTGCGGAAGTAACTTTTGTGTACACAGGCCCTGTCCAGCGCTGGTGCTGCGAGGTGTGGCCCCCGACTGGGTGTGCCGGGCCGCAACACTACGTGAGCATAAAAAACTTAACACGCCTTAAACTGCCAGGTCTGCCTCGTCATCCCCAGTCCGGCCCTAATTACTAAAATAATAAGACATCTAAGCTACAAGGAGCCCCCCAATGGGATGCGGATGGGAGGTCCCACTGGCGTCAGTGGTCGGCCAAGCTGAGGTGGCAGGACACACGCCATTGTTTTTGGGGGGGGTGACTTGGCGTCTTCAGGTATGAAGATATTGTACAATAGTCAAATACAACCGTAAACTCAATTATTTTGCGGATCTTTTAATCCATGCCCTGAACCTTCTATCTTTTAGCGCATGTGAGAATCACCCGCCGCCTCATTGTGATGGCTGCTTCCAATACTCAAGGTAAATCAAATATATCACGTGAGCACTCATTTTGTGTTGGAAGCAGGGATCAAAGCACCCCTACCCTCTGGGAAGATCATGGCAGCCTATGGAAAGGGAATACTATTTGACAAAAGAGCATAAACCACCGCCCGCCTTCTCAACCCACCACTTCTTCCTAGGTCCACCATGTTCCGTCCTTAAAATAAAGATAAATCATTATATTAGAATGCATTGCTTGTAGGAAACATCCTCCATCTTCTCAAGTTTTGACTATGTATGCTTTATTTCCCTTTTCTTTGTCTGGTTGTCCTTCTGTAGATGAGATATTCAGGACGCCCAGTGACTATCTGGTTTTCGCCCTAGAAGATCTGACTACGTATGAGTTCAAAAGGTTTAAAGACAAGCTATCTGATTTCTATTTCGGAGGGAAGCTTCCAATCCCACGAGGGCGTCTGGAGACGGTGGACTTTATAGGGGCAAAGAACCAACTTATTGATACTTACGGAGAGGAAGTGGCTTTGGAGGTGACGGCTGAGGTCCTTCAGGAAATTGGCTTGATGGGTCCTGCAGAAAACATTAGAAAGGATAGACAAAGAATATGTATGTTTTATTCCTTTCTAGCTAGCCAATGTGTGTGTGGAATACTAATGAATGGACGTAATTAACTCTGATGTATGGTCAACCCTGAAGAAGGACATCTTTATGACCATAGTGAGCACGTTGCATATACAGTACCTTTCACTGGGGTCAACGTGGAGAAATGGGACCCCAGAAGTCATTTTCATTAAATCTAAAAAATAAAGGAGAGCTGAGGTTCTGAAAGCCTATGTGACAATTTTTCCATGTTGGCCCACAAGGTATCACCGTGGACTAAAGACCCTATGGTTTTTGGGACTAATAAGGTCACAACCATTGTTGAGAACCTATCATTAATATTTTCAGATTTTAATATATCGCTTTCACCTGGTGTCGTCGTTTCTTTTGTAGGTACCGTCAAAAGGGGACATGCAGACAAACGTATGCAAGGTACGTGGAACCCTAATCCTAAATATTTTGGATTCCTCTACCTAACACTGTAACCAATTAAATGGTTAAATGGCTAATCCATTGGTTAGTGATAATGTTTTTCTTCTAGACCACAGAGTACAATATATGGATTGCATGAGGAATAAATTCCAGTGTATTGAAGATAGAAACGCACGCTTGGGAGAAAGAGTTCATCTCACCAGTAGGTACACCCGACTGTTAATGATAAAGAAACATCGGACCCAGGAAGAGAGGGAACACGAGATAACATCATCTGGGAAAAAACATCTACAGATAATGATGAACAGATCTTCCAACGAATATTCCCCAACAGCTATCGGGAATCTGTTTGATCCCGATGAAGAAGGGAAAGCTCCGGGCATCGTCGTGTTACAGGGACCTGCTGGGATTGGGAAAACTATGACAGCCCAGAAGATTATGCTGGACTGGGCTTCTGGAGGTCTATATAATGACACATTTAATTATGTTTTTTATTTGAGCTGTAGAGAAATCAACACTATCCGATGTAAAATAAGCCTCGCGGGTCTTATATCCAAGTTATGTCAGCTGAAGTGTCCACACAACGTAATTAATTCCATCTGCAGCCGTTCCTCAAAGAACCTTTTTATCGTAGATGGTTTTGATGAACTTGCGTGGTCCTTCACCAACGAAACTGAGGTTTGTGAAGACCCATTTCAAGAGACCACCAAGGAAATCATTCTAAACAGCTTGTTCAGAAAACAAGTTCTTGAGAAATCTTCGCTGGTAATTACGATACGACCGTTTACGCTGGAGAAGCTGAGGGAGGTGGTCAAATTTCCCCGTTACGTAGAGGTCTTAGGATTTACAGAGCACGACCGTGAAGAATATTTTCATAATTTCTTTGATCAAAAGGAGTGGGCAGAGATGGCCCTCAATATCGTTAGAGAAAACGAAACGCTCTACACGATGTGTGCCGTCCCTATAACCTGCTGGATCGTATGTACTGTTCTTAAGCAGAAGACAGAAGAGGAACTCAACGAGATGAACTCTCGGACGCTCACCTCGATTTACTTGCTCTACCTCAAGAGCTTATTAAAGTATCATAGCAGAACCCCCAACGTTTCAATGAACTCCTGCATGAAGAGGCTGAGCGCTTTAGCCAAGGATGGCATATGGGACCAGAAAATCCTGTTTGAGGAGGAAGATATCCGACGGCACGGCCTTACCGTGTCGGACATCGAATCTGTCTTTCTGAATGAAAACGTCTTTCAACGGGACATTGAGACGTACACGTGTTACAGCTTCATTCACCTGAGTGTACAGGAGTTCTTTGCCGCTCTGCACTACGTACTTATTGACGAAGCAGAAAGCCGCGACCCCGCCGGTCAACGAGAAGTCTCGGCTTTGTTGAAGAAGTCCGAAACCCACCCGCATGTTACGCTGACGGTGCGATTCTTGTTTGGTCTTTCTAACGGAATCCAAAGAAAAGAGATAGAAAGACTCTTTGGGTGTCCGATGTCAGACCACGTCAGGTCTGTCTTGGAAGGATGGCTGAATGAAGTGGCTCGCAAGAAATTTAACGAAACCCTCCATTGTTTGTGCGAGGCTCAAGACGGGGGACTCGTAGAAAGGGTGATGTCCAACTTTTCGCACGTCGATGTCTTGTCGTACATCAACCTCAGAGCTATTTCCTACTGTCTAGTCAACAGCCTCAAAGACCACAGTCTAGCCTTCAAACACTGCACCATCGACTCCAAAGCACAGAAAATATTATCCCCAGCGCTTCAGAAATGTGTGAAGCTTAGGTAAGCGTCTATAGATTAACCCTTTTTATTATTCGTTTTACTTTTTCTGTCGGGGGAAACAAATGTTGTTTAATCACCCGTCAGGACTAGTCCCCCAGAGCGCCAAGAACCTAGACAACCAAGAAAATACCCCCCCCCAACATTTGTAGACTTCTGTTTTCATGGGCATTTATATGATTAACTGACCATCTTCGGACCCCTTTACAGCTTTCATTGTTGCCACTTTGGCGAAAGGGCAGAAGAGGATTATGGGTTTAAGAACAAGACTTCCCTTGCAGAAGAATACAGTTTCCGGTGGCTGTGTAACTCACAGAGTAACACTCGGGATTTCAGGTATGACCCTGTAGACGTTACTGGTCAAGAGAAGTTTTCGAGCAGGAGGCTATAGGTGGAACAATCACCTTTCGGCACTCCGCTCTTCAGAAATACTAGTCTAGTGGGAGTGATTTATGAAGAAGAATCAAAATTAGAGAATGCAATTAATGTTTCGCTTAAGTTTATTATTTTTATTATTATTATTACTGATTTCTACGTAGTTTGAAGAGCTGCCATCTGTCACCGGCCAGCTGGAGGAATCTTCTTTCTGCTGCAATTAGCCACCGCTTTCTGGTCGTTTTGAACCTGAGTTGCACTGAACTGCAGGACTCTATCGTTCACCATCTCTGTACGGCTCTGAGACACCCAGACTCTACTCTACGGGAGCTCGAGTAAGATAAGGGCTCAGAACTGCCCGGTTCTTCCTTCTACTTTTAGTAAGGACCGAACTAGACCGGCACTAGTGTAGGAAAGTTTTCTGTAGGTTACTTAGAAATCCACAGTTATACTCCAACAAAAGAAGCATAGTTTAAAGTTCATGGAGGAAACAGTGACCCTTGAGATGGCCTTTGACCAAAAAGATTAATGACCATTCATAAATAGTTATGACTATATAGTTTCAGGAGTCAGGTAGTCCCACCACGCCTGGGAACTCTCTGAGTTCCGAGGTGAAGAGCTGCTTCCTGGGCCACTTACCCCTTTCTTAGGGCAGGGGACGTGGCATTGAGTTGTGCCCACTTTCCCTCATAGGGCCTGGAGCTAGACCTGCCCTGTTTGTGGCTGGCTAGCCCCATCTAAATGGCTAGCTATTCTCACCAGGTAGCCTGTCTCGGGAAGTTCCCAGGTATGCCCACCACGAGTCAGTGGTAGGCCTCATAAAGTGGGGATACTGCTATACATACTTTTAGGCTCCCCCTTGAGGGATGGTTGGTCCCGCTGACATTAATGGGTGGTCCCTCTGACATCACGGGCTGTCCCAATGATGTCAGTGGGCGGTCCCAGCGGCATCATTGGCCGTTCACACTGACGTCACGGACGGGGAGTGAGGCATGTCAGGACCACGCTTCCACGATTTGGGAGGATTCAGGTGTCGACCCAGAGAAGTGGTCTTCTCCCGCAGTCTCCAGGCAAACCCGAAGAGTTCCCGGGTATGCTGATATGGAGAAGACTCCGTTCCAGATCATGGTTGTGCGAACCCAAGTGAGTGTTTCTTGGTGTTCACAGGAACTTGTGACCAGTGACCTTTCTGAGTTCCAACAGATTGGGGAGTGACAAGGCCCAAATGAGTATTGTGAGCCCACCACCCTTGAAGGCCAGGAGAGAGCTGCTTGAGATTTAACGATGGAATTTCTCTCTGTTGTACTGGGTCCTCCACGTACTTGATGCTTTGCTTCTTTTATTTGCTCCTCACTCACAGTATGTACTATTTACTCCACTCTCTGTAGGCTTGAAAAGTGTGGCCTGACCTCGGCCTCGTGCGAGGAACTTGCATCTGTCCTGATTAAAAACCACTCTCTCCTTAAACTGCGTTTGGGTTTAAATAAACTGACCGACTCCGGTATACAGCATCTGTGCGAGGGCCTGAAACACCCCGACTGTACCCTGCAAGAACTCAGGTGTGAACTTCAACTCCAACTTAATTTCAGAGTCATCAAAAAACAGATTATAAATTGGTTTATTCATTCCGTATTTTCATGTACAGTTTACTGGGCTGTGACTTGACGTCAGCCAGCTGCGTGGATCTCGGCTCGGCGCTCGCGAGGCCGTCTTTGAGGCGTCTGGATCTTCGTGCAAATAAACTGAATGACCCCGGAATGAAATCTCTGTGCGCCGGGCTTATACACCCCGACTGTGCGCTGAGGGACCTAAGGTAAAGGGTTAAAGACGATGGACGCCGCAGGGTATGAGCTTAAGGGGACAGATCAGCATACCTCCCGACTAATGGCCAAAGGGGGGTCACTTCTGCTGTAGAGGTGCGGTTAGTGGCAAGATATATTTACGTTAAGCAGCCAATCAGTGACAAGAATCACCAGACCTCGGAGAAGGAGGGCAGCTACAGCTCTGTAGCTGCAGCTTCTAGCCCGGGTAAGTGCTTTTTCTCTGCTTTTTTAAAGAACGCATATTAAAGCCCTCATAAACGACTTGAATGTACATTCTTTTTACTGCCATTGACATTAAACTGCCCCCTTACATTTTTATTATATAAACACAACTCAGAAACACGTAAGTCTTTTTTGTAAGATGGGTGACATCACAATTAAGTTTTGGCCATGTTCCTGAAGGTTGAACCACTGCAGCTTGACTTCGTTGTGTTGTGAGGACCTCGGCGCTATGATGACAAAAAACCGATCCCTCACCAGCATGAATCTGGCATTTAACGATCTCAAAGACTTGGGAGTAAGACATCTCTGCAAGGCACTGAGACATCCGGACTGCATTCTGCAAGAGCTGACGTGAGTACCCACTGGTGGTCCAGAATCCGACAGATAATTTAGACGTTAAATGTCAGAAGAAAAAAGTAAAAAATAAATAAAAACAGTAAAGGCAAAAGCAATAAAAAGTGAAAAAGAAGGATTTAAAAAAAAAAATGATAGGAACACACAGTGAGGCCCATTGAGTCTTTACAGCGGGGAAAACAGGCAGACTAGATGGGGTCAAATCAGGGACGTAACAAGAAACCACTGGGCCCTGGGGCAAAAAAATTGCCCCCCTCACAAGTACACATCCATGCTCACACATACACACACAGATGTACACAGCCATGCTCACACACACAGATGTACACATCCATGCTCACACACACAGATGTACACATCCATGCTCATACACACACACAAGTACACATCCATGCTCAAACACACACATCCATGCTCAAACACACACATCCATGCTCACACACACAGATGTACACATCCATGCTCATACACACACAAGTACACATCCATGCTCAAACACACACAAGTACACATCCATGCTCAAACACACACATCCATGCTCACACACACAGATGTACACATCCATGCTCATACACACACACAAGTACACATCCATGCTCAAACACACACAGATGTGCACATCCATGCTCATACACACACAGATGTACACATCCATGCTCACACACACAGATGTACACATTCATGCTTACACACACACATGCACATCCATGCTCAAACATCCGTAATCACACACACACAAGTACACTCACACACACGTACACATCCATGATCACACACACACCCCCATGATCACACACACACTCCAAGATCCAGAGCCAGAAAGTTCCCAGGTAGGGTTATGGTTGATATCCCTGCTTGTGTGCAGGTGACCCAATTAAATGTATCTTTAAATAATCGAGGTTTCCACGAGGATCGGTATTTGAGTCATTCGGTCAACATGCTTGGTGACTCACTACCTAGAATCTTCAAAAGGGTTAATAATTCTCAGGGTCAGCTCATTTAGGACGTTCTCAGGTATGAGAGTCACACAAAGTGGGACTACCGATTTGGGGGTGATTATGTTTCCGTTTATATTCTGTCTACGTGCAGGTTATCAAGCTGCGGCCTCACCTCGTCCTGCTGCGAGGATCTCAAAGCGGTCATTATTTTAAATCGATCTCTCACCCAACTGCATCTCAGACATAATAAACTAGAAGATTCGGGATTAAGACTCATTTACGCTGGAATAAGACATCCAGACTGCACCCTCCAGACACTCAGGTGAGACATGAACCGCACAGTTCTAGAAGTTCTAGAAGGTAAAGGAGGACGCCCCGGCCCCCTGCCCAACATTTCTTTAATAGAGCATTAAGTATTATACTCGGAATACTGATGTCATGGTGACATCACATGGGTTTCTTTAAATATTTATCTGTTTCTACGCTTATCTTTTCTTGAAATCTGATAATCATGCACCAGCTTCATCCCAAATGTGTTTGTTGGGGTTGAGGTTGGGGCTCTGTGCGGCCGGTCAAGTTCTTCCACCCCAAACTCATCCAACCGCGTCTTTATGGAGCTTGCTTTGTGCACCGGGCGCAGTCATTATGAGATAGGAAAGGTCCAATAGTTTTTTGGACAATGCTATGCTTCCAAGTTTGTGGTGACGGTTTGGGGGAGACCCTTTTACGTTCCAGCATGACTGTGTCTCATATCGTGTGACGTAACTGTAAGAGGGTCTTTCCCGGAACGCTGGTAGGTTATAGGAATGGTCCAATAGGATTAGTAACATTCAAACATTGCCCATATATCGTAAAAACTATGCTGTGACTGATATTGTAAAGGGGTATAAAATCTCATGTTTAGAAGGGCGAGATCTCTTTCTCCTCCGTGTTCCATGCCTAATGCATGGTATGTCGGACATCAATGGATGATTGTACCACCCCATTTGATCCGAAGTCTAAAAAGCAGCCAATCAGCAACAACGGAAGCCCTTTCTTCACTTGCGCACAGGTGGGTCTCATCAGATCCCCTCGCCCTGGAACCCAAGCTAGAGCTGGAGCTAACTGGTGGGGAGTATGCAACGCTGGGGCAGGGGATAGCAGATTTTTAAGGCCGAGACAAGTCAAGGAGCGGCGGCTGGGGAAAGAGGCAAAAGCATACGTAAGAGGTGAACCGAAGGAGGAGAGTCCGCCGGCCCGGACCACCCCTGGACAGATTCTCTATGGAGGAACGGTCTCAGATCGCGGTTTTCTTCACTCATATTTACCAAGGGGTGGCAATTTCAAATTGTTCCATTCGTTAGTTAAATTGTGTTGAGCAGCATCTTTTTTATTTCATGCTTTCGATACAGGTTAGAAGATAACGCCATCGATGTCGATAACTACAGACGACAGATCGGGCTACCTTCCGTGTCGCCAAGCGAAGGGAAACCAGAGCCCGCTAGGACTATATTGAGGTACCGGGACATGGCTACCTCGGTGGCCAACTCGGAATCGGTCATAAAAGCGTTCTAGGATATCTTTGGGTTTCACCAGAAAAAGAAAAGCCATCGAGAAACCCCAGACAGAATTAGGGAAAAATAATCATTCTTGGAGATTCTCCAAAAGGGGTTTTCATTGGACGAGTAGAACCATTAAATCTGCTGTTCCACTTCCTTGTTCCCAGGAAAAATAATGAATTATTTATATTTATTTATTTATTTTTATTTATATAATACACAATCTAGTACAGTACACATTATATATTCACCATTTTTTGTTGAATTTTACTTTAGGGTTTGTCGTCTGCTGTGAGTCATGAAAAGAAGCCATTTTGAATTTGGGGCATACCAACATATCGACACGATGTATAAAATATATTTTATTGAATCGATACTGAAGGTCAGCCCTCGGGTTTCTACGATGGGTTAGAGCTTGATGGCGACACGTTCTACTATCTCGGCGTTCTTGGTATCCACCGACATGGTTGGGCTGATCCCGTTGATCTTCATATAACTCATCGCACGAGAACCGTTGTATCTCGGCCCCGTGTATCTCGATGGTTTATTTGGAAAGTTGATAGTTGGCCAATTACATTCAACGGCGAAGACGACGGTGGTAATTCAAAAGTAATTTTTAACAATAATGTCAGTAATAAAAGAAAAATATATAAAAAATAAATAAATTAGTGGCCTAGGACCCAAAGGTGACAGCCGCTGCCGATTAACACACTATGAGCGTCACTACAGATCATAGCGATGGGAAAATGTATCAATCCCTATGCAAGGGGCTATCAAGCTGATGCATGATTATCAGATGAAGAAAAAAAAGAGGCCCATGTGATCTCATTATGACATCAGGGGGGGGTCATCTTAGATGGGGTCTAGGAGTCTCTTCATGTTGCAGTGCTCAATAATAAACAGCAGTGAAAGAAAGGTGGGGGGGAGTAAAAAATAAAATAAAGTAAAATGAAAGAAATTTTCACACACCCCCAAAAAAAGTGTACAAACACCCCATATAACTTCAAGCAGATGAAAAAAAATCTTAATGCTGCCCAACTCAATAGTATTTTTTTATCATTAATTTTTTTATATATATTTTTTTTTTTTATTATTTTTTTTTTTTAATAAAAGTTGCAACTTTTCTTCCCTATCCGGTGGATCTAGTCCTATGCAAAATTGCAAAGTAATTTTTTTTGGCATGTACTTTAGGAGAAGATGGAGCATGAAAAGTGGTGGAACGACCCTAGTGAAATAGTTGCCTACTTTTCAGAAATCTATACTTTCGGGGAGGGGGGGGGTTTGTTTAGGGAAGGCCCGGCAGAGAAATTTCAGAAAAAAAAACATCGAATTGGAAACAATAACAAATTGAGAAAATGGAAAATCAAAGCACAAAAATCTGAGGAATATGATTTTTCAAGATTTTTTTATTGACATTTTCTGTGTACAATTTATAAAACCGTATTTAAAAAAAAAAAGAAAAAAAAAGTTGTGTTTGCTTTTTTTAATACGTAAATTTTAATAAATATTGTGTTACTTTTGTGAATATGGTTTTAACTGAACTACTTGGAATTACGGTCGATCAAACGCATAGCAAAAGACCTGAAAATGCTTCCTTAAGTCGATGTAAGTCGGCTTTCATCCTTAATTTTTACTTTTCAGTTAACAGAAAACGCACATTGTCCCGCTTACAGGTGGGGGGCGCCGGTGCTCCAGCCTTTGGCGGAAGTACCCCAAGAAGCCATAGTAATGCTGACGGATCAGCGAAGAAAGAGGGGTCTGCGTTACTCTGGCTTCTTAAGAGTACTTTCCCAAAAGGGGCGGAGCAATGGCGCACAAACCTGGGACAGCCTCCACTCCGTCACTCCAATCAGAGGAGAGGATGTGCGCCGAGGTTCCACCCTTTTGAGGAAGCGCTCCGGGAGGCCTGGTCAACAGAGCGGATACCGGGGGAGAAGCGGACGAAGAAAGAAGGCAGAAGAACAGGAAGGAGAAGAAGCAGAGCTGCGGAAAAGGAGACGGGGGCAAGGAAGAGAGCGCATCAGGGAGGGGACGAGAAACAACGGCATTCCGGGAGACTTGGGGACCTCTGAGACAGGCCAAAACCCTAAAGATTTAAATCAGGGGAGGGAGAACAACGGCAAATATGAGGAGAATACTGTACAAGCAATATGCTGATCTTTGGAGACGATAAGCCAGCGATATAAAATACCATGTGTCTAATACATTGTAATCTTATAAGATTCTGTACCAATAAGTGTGAATTTTGTTATTTTAAATTGTTTACGTCACATATTTTCATTGCCCCCCCCCACACACTGTAAAAGCGCCCGGGAACCTGCTGGTGCTATTTAAAGAAATGTAATGCCAGATCTTCAAAGAGCCTTTTAGGTACAAAAAAGACCCCTTTGAAGGACCCCCGCACCATGCTAAACAAAATATACTAAAAATAATGAGTTTTTTTAAAATTAAAATCCATAAGACGGGAAATAACAGTTATGTTGCAAATGCGTTAATTTGCATTTTTTCAAATCAAAGTAGAGACCTCATTTAATATCAATATTTTCTTATTGGAGCATTACTCGTACATCACCACGACATTTACCGGGAAATACGTTTCTTTTTTTTTCGTATAAATTAGCTAAACCTAAAATACTGGTCACTCGCGTTATATTCATCAGTATGTAAATAACAGTCAAACGACACGAAGGGGAGGAAGAGCAGATCCTCCACTTTGCCCAATGCTACGGAGGCCTTTACATGGTTCTAACGGTCATTTTCGAGAGCTTCCATGAGCATTCGGTGGTTAGGACCATCGGCGTTGTCTCCATCATCTCCTAACTGTCCACAAAAAAAGAGTCCCAGAGTCTCAGGAGCTCGGCTTGGCAAGAAGAACCGCCGTTGACCCAAGCTGGAGATTTCTAGCCAGCTTCTAGAACCCATTTGAAGTGAGCTTATAAGGAGCCGCGTAGGCCGAGTTGGTCCAACCAAGGTCCGTCCTCCTCTAAAACGATGCTTCTTGGGACTTTTTCACCGACATGATTCAAAAACGTGACTACTCCGCATGCACACGATTCCCTCCGGTTATTGCTTCGACAAGAAACTCAACGCTCGTCCTATAAAGGGGCCGCTGAAATAAATTCTAGCCGAGGTCTACAGCCATGTCTACGCAAAAATGTTTCCCTAATCGCTCGGCGGAGCCAGGTACCTATTTCACGTGAGTCCTCCGGTGTTTTATGAGGTACGAGCCCCTCGAAAAGCACTTCCCGCAGTCAGAACACCAGAAGGGTTTCTCCCCGGTGTGAGCCATCTGGTGTTTGCTGAGATACACGTCGTCGGAGAAGCTCTTGCCGCATTCGGAACATATGCAAGGCTTGGCCCCTTTGTGCTTCGCCTTCTGATGTCGGACGAGATGGGACCTCTTGGTGTACGACCGGCCGCACTCGGAGCACGCAAAGCGCTTTTCTCTGTTCTCCACCTCGTGGGTCTTCTGATGGAGAGCCAGATGCTCCTTCTGGGTAAACTGCTTGCCGCACTCGGCGCACACAATGTGAACCTCTTTCACGTGGACCTTCTGGTGTTCTAGGAGCTCCGACTCGCAAGTGCACCGCTTGCCGCACTCAGCGCATGTGAACCTCTTCTCCTTGACGTGGTCCCACTGGTGCTTCAGGAGCTGGGCCATCCAGGAAAAGCACTTGCCGCACTCGGAGCACGAGAAGCTCTTCTCTTTGCTGACCGACGGCTGCTTGACGAGATCCGAGTTGCTGATGAAATACTTCTGGTACTCCGAGCAGTTGTACATCCTGCCCTTGGAGCTCGCTCTTTGGTGAAACGTGTAGGCCGACTTGCTGTTGAAGCTCCTGCCGCACTCGTTGCACTTTATGACGGACAGGTTGCCCTTGGAGTACTTCTCCACCTCGGCGTAGAGGTTGCCCAGTATCAGCGTGTGATCCGAGGACGTGTAAAAGCTGGCGTTGCGGTTCTCTTCTCGCGAGTCGTGCTTCTGCTCCGTACGATCGGGTTTCGAGCGGTCATTAAAAAACACTTCCCCCCCATCGGGGCCGGGACCCATCTGCGCGCGGTCGGAAGGTGTAGAGAGACCCCCGTGTGCGATATCCCCGTATTCCCACGACAGCAGTTCATTTTTTATTTGGATGCAGTCAAAGTCTTCCTCTGCGTGCTCTAAAGGCTCGATGGCGTCGGGGTCCTCCTTCACACACATGGCTATAAAGCCATCCCGCGGGCGAGTCCTTTCTTCGCACGGGAACGGCTCCTCTTTCACGCGGCCCGAGCCTCCAAGAGGAGATGTTTCCCCGTCGCTTTCAAGGACATAGACCGTGCTCCCCGAGCCGCGTTCCTCGACGATGTACGGAGCCGGAGGTTCATCCGAAGAAAAACCGTCCTCGTCTATGAAACGTCCTTCGCCCGGCGAATCGGAGCCCTCGTCGGGGCGAGGAGTAGATCCGCTGCTTGTTTCTGCGCACCCACCATGTCCTAGATTCACTTCTCCGCATTCGGGTTCGAAGTCTTCTGCGCTCAGCACGCGCACTTTGATACGTTTTCCGGCACGGCTGGTTTTGCCGGCCCTGTCCTCGGGGCGCGAAGGAGCCGAGAAAGGATTGGGCCGTTCAAATCCTGCCTTCGAGCTTCTACGCTTGGATCCTTCTAATGGAAATGATATGAAAAGGCGTTACAATGTGGTTTTGGTTTCAAAGAGGTCATCATTTCAGAGCGACTCGCCGCCCGTCGGCACTAGACGTCTGTCTCGCTTAAAGAATGCCTGCGCAACTCGCACTCAGCACTGGAACGTCGGAATCCCATGATTACGCCTCAAAGCCCAGCGAGCTTACCCAGCAGCTTGAGGGACGAGTGATTCTCCATCATAACGTTCTTGTAACGGTGCTTGTTCTCCTCCAGATATTCCCACTCCTCCAAGCTGAAGTAGACCGCGACATCGTCGCTCCTCACAGGTACCTAGGACACGGGAAGACATGGCCGTCACTCCCAGCGCTCGCCTTGGTTTAACGAAGCGTTACGGTATCGGGTTCGCGGGTTTTTTTGGGGGGGGGGTCACGGGTTTTTTTTTGGGGGGGGGGTCGCTTACCTCTCCGGTCAGCAGGCGAATGATTTTTTGGGTCACGTCCAGGATCTTCTTGTCATTCTTCCGGCCGTAGTTCTCCGGGGAGGTCTCTATAAGGTTTCGGGTCCTGGAAACCTCTTCTGGCACCGAGGAACAGGAACTATCTGCGGTGCTTCCACCGGGTTTCTTCTTCGCGATAATGTATTCCTACATAAAGAAAGCATGGTCACCGACGTCGGCTATGAGAAAATACATCCTTCGGTCACGCGGACTTACGCTTTCGCCACAAATACAAATCTCCAGAGATACGTGTACCATTGGGTTTTATCTCACCACTCCCCACATTTCAACTCGGAAGAGGGCAGCCGTCTACGCTGAAGTGGCGATCTGTGCCACGTCCTCAAAAAGCTAAGTCTCCCATATGGTTCACATGCCATGAGAGGGGGCAACTACTGCCCCCCCATATCGATCACTTATTTTTTATGTTTGTGGGAAGAGGGGGAAAAGGTTGTTTCTTACCCTCGTCTCTCGTATCTCCCCTGCGCTGATCAGCAAGCAGGGCTCCATAGCCTAGCATTGCTGATCGCAATGCGTGTGATCAGCCAGTAGAGGGAGCGATCAAATATACCAAAAGGGTCTAGGCAGACCCGGCTGGATAGGGGTGAAAAAATGCATAAAGGTACGTCCTAAGGGTAGTCTTACCACACCGTTTGTGCAGGTACCTATGTCAGGGGAGGGGCAATGCTTGGGGGGGGCAATAGAAGCGTGTATTTAAGGGCCTTTTTTCAGTATGGGTGGTCCGGGGTGATGGCTGCTTTTTAATGCAGGCATTTGTGAAGTATTTGGCGGGTCCGGGTAGGATGACCGACGGCTGAGATTTTGGACTACTACTACTACTACTAATGACATATTACCCCCCCCACCCCACCCTGTTGCTCCGCGGTTTGTTGCACCCCTCACCTTTCCAATCAGCAGGTGGACGATCTCCATCACGAGGTTCAATATCCGTTCCGTTATCCAGTTGCCGTCCATGGCCGCCATCAGGGCGTCAGTCATTTCCTCTGAGAAATCATACGGATCCATGACGATGCGATCGACACAGAGGAGGGCTGTCGGGGCAAGCAGAGGCTTTAATGCAAATACCACAAGAGTCCTACCAGCCGCTGGCCTTAAAGTGCCGGGGCCCCTTTCCGGCACGGCCCTGCAGTCTGCCTGGGTTATATATTTATTTACATTTGGTTAAACACACTAAACACGCATAAAGTTTGAAAAGGGAATTTATCACCATAGCAACCATCAGGTTTCAATGAGACGCACCGTTGCGTTAAAAACTATTTTCAAGCAGAGGTGGAAGGTTGGCTCAGGGATTTATATAAAGAGTAAGTTTCAGTGAATGTTATAGAGCTATATCCAGAGAAAATTGGGTCTACTATTCCCGTGGGCCTCGCCATGACCCGAGACCGCCATGTTTGGCCCGTCGGCATCTGCGTCACATTAAAAGGTGCACCGTGCCTTTAAGGCCCCAAACGGTAGTGACCATGATATTCCGCAGCGCTCCTCCTATTAAACCAACGCAGAAATATTACGCCAAAAACGTTCAGGACCTATGCGGTCTTTTCCATGCGAAAATATCCAGCGCAGACGGGGTTAATGTTATAAATGACTATTGTAATTGGAAACAGCAGATTTTTTATGGAATCTCTTCATAGGCGTACAGAGGCCCTTTATCACTCCCATCACTACTGTGTCCCAATGGCCCTTTATCACTCCCATCACTCCTGTGCTCCAACGGCCCTTTATCACTCCCATCACTCCTGTGTCCCAATGGCCCTTTATCACTCCCATCACTCCTGTGCTCCAACGGCCCTTTATCACTCCCATCACTCCTGTGTTCCGATGGCCCTTTATCACTCCCATCACTCCTGTGTCCCAATGGCCCTTTATCACTCCCATCACTCCTGTGTTCCAATGGCCCTTTATTGCTCCCTTCACTCCTGTGTTCCAATAGCCCTTTATCACTCCCATCACTCCTGTGTTCCAATGGCCCTTTATCACTCCCATCACACCTGTGTCCCAATGGCCCTTTATCACTCCCATCACACCTGTGTCCCAATGGCCCTTTATCACTCCCATCGCTCCTGTGTTCCAACGGCCCTTTATCACTCCCATCACTCCTGTGTGCCAATGGCCCTTTATCACTCCCATCACTCCTGTGTTCCAATGGCCCTTTATCACTCCCATCACTCCTGTGTGCCAATGACACGTTGTGTTCGCTGACCCAAGTTTAAAAGTTTAAAATTGATGGTTAGAAACCCTTTTGTAATTATGTTACAGCCAGAAATGTCCTTGTTTTCCATGAAACCAGCTCAGTGACCCCAAACCTTTGAACGGTAGCGCGTGTTACTGTGTGTGGATGTAATATACTGATATATATATTATGTTAAGAAGATAAGCTTAGCGGCAGCAGTTTTTGTTCGCTAGAGGAGAAAGAGCGAGTTGAGGCAAAGAAACACCAACCAGAAGGGTGTTGCAATAGTCCAGGTGGGAGATAATAAGGGGATGAGGCTAGAGATGGGGGGTTTTGGGGCAAGCAGCAGAATCTGCCGAGGGATTGAATGCGAGGGATGGAGAGCTTTGAGTGCATTTTCCCCATTGGCTGCCGGTAATGCGCCGGGAAACTTAAGATATCATGGAAATTACGTGAGAAATGTGTCCAGAGACACTTGATATCAACAAACCTCCAAACGTTTAAACTGGGCTGAAGAAGGGACATTTTTGGTTTCGAGGGGGTGATCATATCTGGAAACTTTCTAATTGAGAAGGCCCAGAGACTATTAACCCTTTCCGAGGCCATTGAGAAAATTCTACGTAGAGATTGGCTGGTCCTCGCGGAAACCTTGGCTCAATAACTTAATGGACTCACCTGCAATTAAGCAGGGATACCAACCGTAACATGCCGGGAGCAAAGGCACCGATTGGGGGTCTTATATAGGATCACAACGTGGGGGGGATAGGAAGGGGGGGTTGTGTGGCCCAGAAAATCTGCCCCTTCACCCTGAGATTGGGGCAAAAGCCCTGAGACTCAGGGGCAAACAATAAAAGGGAGGGCTAAATATATAACGTCATGTGTGCAGCTGGAAATATCAAAGCAAAAGATGAAGTCATATAAACCGGAAGTCAAGCAATCCATTATGGATACAGCAGAAGCCCTTATATAACGCAATTACGGTAAAGCAGATCAAATATCTCACCTATATCACCCCCAGTTTAACGACCAGCATAGAGAAGGCACTACAGAGTGCGAAACTCAATGGGAACCGGAAGCTTGTCGTCTGAAAGGTACCACTTCCGTCACCGCGTTCCAAGCCTCGAGGTCATTTTTGGTCTGAGGTGTTGATTGGACGCTTTCGTTATACGGTTGCAGGAGTAGATTGCGCGACGGTCTCGAGTGTTTAACACTCTCTCCCATATACGAAACGGCGAAGTGTCCTAAACCGGACTTCGGGAAAATGTCTTCCGATAGCGAATTAAGGAGACAGGGGACAATAAAATTAATTATAATGCATAATGTTCGTTTATATAATGCATTTATATTCATTTATACAACCTCATTACTTCAGACGACCGGGAGGTGTTGCTAGAGACATAAGCAAGGCAATAATGTATATAAAGTGATATATACCGGTAAATATAATTTCTGCCGCAGACCCCTGGGATACACTCATATCCACCAGAGGATGTAATAGGGACTAACCAAACTGAACAGAGACACTTGTTACGTATGTAATATTACTAATCTGACCACGTTATAATAAACCAGCTTTTACAGGAACTAATACGTTTCCAAATTATTATTTTTCTCCTGGCCAATCACAGACTTAGGACCGAGACTCAAGCCGCTAAATTCGTCTTGCACATGCGCAGTGAGAACTGGAAAAGGTCGGCTTTGCCCTTGGAAATACAACTCCCACGAGCCTTCGCGCGAGAAGACGATTTTGTTTCTGCACCTGCGCAGTGTTAGTGGACAAGCCTGGAACTACATGTCCCGTGATGCCCCGCGAGAGGCTCTCCGACTGCAGCGATTATTATTATTATTTAGAGGTGCTGTTCCACTTCCTCTTCTGCATGTAATACTAAATGCTGCACTAGCCCCTGTACTACTGTAAAAAAGCCTCATTGGGAATTTTTGCCCGGAACACTTAATTATCATGTGACACAAAACCAGCCAGTCGAGCGGTTTGGGGAATGACAAGCAGAAGATCCTGTTAATATACACAAAACGATGTTCTGTAACCAAATGCGCAATACGCTATCAGGCGACACCGTCACCGCAGATACTTGTTTGACTACCATTGTTTCCCGTTTATTTGTGTACCCAGGGACTTTCGTGGTTTGACCCAGGGTCTCCTGGTGAAGTTCTCCTTTCCTGGGTCTCTGGGGCAGATTCTTCTGCTATACCCACTCCGTGCTCCCGTTCTGCCTGCTCTCCTTTTCCACTTTCCCACCCAAAGCCTTGATGCGGCTAGCCACACAACCACACAACGCCAAAACGCCATGCCTAGGAGCCCTCAGACGTGATCCTGACCCTGGGCACACGTCACGAATGGTGTCACGAACCTTACGTTTGCTTCACCGATGTCCCTTTAAAGTTGCTGTTCCACCTACTCATTTAACCCTTTGTGGAACTAAATGCAGCATTAGCCATTTCTTCTCCTGTTGACTGCCCCAAGTTGCACTGGCGGGCGGTGTGTGATAAGTTGTCCATGGGTGTGCAGGCAGCAGGAGCTTTATGTGCCCAGAGTGAGGTTGTATACAAAAAGCGTCTCATTCTGCAACTTTACGCATAAGTAGAGCTTTACGTAACTCGAAAACATGCTTTAGTATACTATCCTATTCCACCAAACCGTTTCGCCCTTTCAGGGAAGCGCTCCAACAGGCCAGAATAACGCAAACGCATTCGCGGAGAACGTGAAGCGCTTCTGCATTTCTCTTTCTTCAATATTCTGATCTCTTGGAGTTCTTCTGCAAAAGGGGGCGGAGCCACAGGGACAGCCTCCCCCCCTCCCGTTCCTCCAATTGGGGGCGAGAGGTTGCCCGGAGGCTCTTCTCTGTTAGAGAAGCTCCCTCTGGGGGAGCCTGGACAACAAAGCGGTCAGCGGGACGAAACGAGCGAAGAAAGAAGACTGGAGAACAAGAAGAAGCGGAGACGCGGAAATAGAGATGGGGACACGGAATCGGTCGGCGGAAAAGGTGGGGGGACGCTGAGAAAGTGTATGAGCGAGCGTGAGCATCCACATACGAAGGAGCTACACAAATCAGGGTCCGTCCGTAGAGGAGATTCTGCCCAATCCCATCATGCCAGGGGATCACATGGCTATCCGGAGCATTAAAAGCGCATGTGGCTGGAGCATCCCTTTAATCCACGCCGTCAATTTATCACATGACACGCAAATACCATATATATCAGATCAACTGACATTCAAATATATATATATATATATTATAAAAATAATAAAAAAGCACGGGTCTGGCAGATATGAGATAACCGTACAACGCATCCTCTGCAACGCATTTATTGCATATATAAAAAGTTACAGTGATTAGCGTATGAGTATTTAATATTTAAAACGTATGAATAAAGTACGTCAACGCCTTTTCTTGTAGTTCATTGCTTTATGCTCATTCAGTCGGCACATCCAAGCGATTGTGCTATAGAAATGTTTTTACACCCAAAAAAAAAAACAAATACTAAAAATTAATAGAATTACCAAATTCGTACAACAAAATGCCAAAATCCTCTCTCCATCGATAGATATTACAGATATCGTCCATAAAAGCGGTCGAGGGGCATTGAGGCAACGTCAGTGTTGCGCAATAAAGCAGGACTCCGTCCGCTCGAAAGCACGTCGGGAACGAGACAACGCGGGTCGTATTCCGGGTCCGATTAACTTACGTCGGTTTCCGTAGCGAAGAAAATGTCACTGATCTCCATGACGACCAGCCATAGAGGCCAAGACTGGTAATTGAAATATTTGCATATGCTAATAAGTTGGGGGGGTTGCTTTATTTCTCTTTTCTTTTCCTTTATTTAAAGGAAAAATCATCTGAAATCAACCTTTTTTTTCGCACTGATGATAAAATAACTTGTTTTGGATGCATTTTGAATACCAGTAATTCACTCAATAACGGGGAAATTTAATCATGTGCAGACTAACAGCTCACAGAAAAAATAAAAAAAATAGAAAAAAAAACATATTTCTTCTAAGAAAACGGTCTTCAAAAAGCGTCCGGTCCCCCTGAAATGCAGTGCGTTATTTACGCTCACTAAAAACATAAACCGTTGGTTTCTGGTCTATTCTAGAGCAGCGTGGAATATAGAAGTGCTTTATAGATCGATAATACCGTATTTGCTCGATTATAAGTCAACCCCCAAACCTTTGGATCTTCATCAAAAAGAATATAAGACGACCTTATTGGAAAAAAAATGTTTTTGTTGCCCTCACTCACGCTCGAGTATTGCCAACAGTTTCAGGGAGAAAGAGGAGCAGAAACGCTTCTCTTTCTCGGTGAATCGGTCTGCAATATTCTGCCCTCTCCGATTACACAAAGACAGCTTCTCTCCTCCGTTCCTCCAATCAGGAGACAGGATGTGCGTGGAGGCCCCGCCCCTTTTGTGAAAGTACTTGGAGGACGGCGCTGATACGGGGGGGGGGAGAAGCGGACGAAGAAAGAAGACAGAAGGATAAGTAGAAGTGGAGATGGTAAAGAGACATTAGCAGAGAGCTTGAGAGAGAGTGAGTGAGAGTATGAGAGAAGGCGAGTAATAAGCCCCCAGGCTTAGTCGGGTTATTTTTTTGGGGGAAAAATACGGTAATATGCTAATCTGATGGAATTTTAACGCTTGCATTCCTGTGACGTTGCTTAATGCAGGAGGAAAGTGACGAGATTCCGACAGCAATAGCCTTGCCTGAACCAAGGTCATCCACCACGTTGGGTGGACACCATTCCCGTTGCCTTGAGAATAAACATAATCGATGAGCTCAATGATGACATCATAATAATAATAATAAATACTTATTTGGAAGGTTCTAAGTCAAAAGCAGAAGCGTCTCGCTCTCTTGTAGACTCATGGACACCGCCATGACGCAATGCCCAGAGAAAGCGCTCAATCGTTAACGAGGGAGTCATCTCTATATCTCACCCTCATGTTATAATAGAAGATCAATTATTTGTTTTGTCCTATCAGAAGCCCCCGATGTTCCTTTCGGCCTCGACGTTCCAATACAGTTCTGTGCGGCTTCTCCAGGAATCAGCTCCACGCTCTTCACGGCCAAGAAGTAGAAGGACACGAGAGGTCTACCCGCCGAACCACTACTACAAAAACCTCTAAGGAAAGGTACACAGCGGGCACTGAGGATAACCTCGTGGATTTGCTCCCACGAAGAAGCAGACGACCAACTGGCAGCGCCGTTCTCAGGCCAAAAATGGTTCACAGGACTAATCGCCAGCCTCGAGCACGGGTCAAGAAGCCACCCAACAGACCAAACGGTCTGATACCACCTCCGTCACGACTGCTGATACCATCTCCGTCGCGAGCCGCGGCACGTCAATGAAAAGCAATGGTCTCCTTGTGCATGTGAGTCAATCGGTGCCTGGAAAGGTTGGACTTATCGGTGAAACATTTGCCACACACGGGGCAGGCGAAGGGCTTGGTTCCCGTGTGAATGCGCTCGTGCTTGATAAGGCTGGCGTTGCTGATGAAACATTTGCCGCACTCGGAGCACGAGTACGGCTTCTCGCCGGAGTGGATCCGCTGGTGGGTCACCAGGTTTGACGTGTTGGTGAAACATTTGCCGCACTCGGAGCACGAAAAGGGCTTCTCTCCGGTGTGGACCCTCTGGTGCTTCACCAGATCCGACTTATGGGTGAAACGTTTGCCGCAGTCCAAGCACGAGAAGGGTTTGTCCCCCCGGTGGACCCGTTGGTGGGTGACCAGGTTGGAGCTGTTGGTGAAGCTTTTGCCGCATTCCGAGCATAAGTAGGCCTTCTCCCCCGTGTGGAGCTTCTGGTGGGTGACGAGATTGGACTTGTGGGAGAAGCATTTCCCGCAGTCGGCGCACGAGAACGGCTTCTCCCCCGTGTGGACCCTCTTGTGCCTGGTAAGATCCGAATTCCCCGTGAAGCATTTCCCGCAGTAAGAACATTCAAACAGCTTGTCGCCGGCCGCAGACCTCTGTTGGGTCAGAAGATCCGACTTGGAAGAGATCTTCTTAGCGAACGTCTCGGTCGGGTCGCGCTCGGCGGGCGCGTATATATCCGGAAGGTTACCTTCTTCCAACGCTCCCGGTTCCTCCTTAATATACGCCAACGTATAATCCGCGAGATTCGCCTCTTCGCAAGAAGCCGATTCCTCTTTGTACGTTGAACCGGTTTGCGTATAAAGGTCCGCGTCCGAGGTGTTCTCTTCCTCCCAGGAGACACCACCTTCCGCCGGCGCGTCGGCCGCCGACTGGCTCTGGAGCTTCCTGGGTATACTTTTTCGTCTACATTTGGTTCTTTGCATATTTTTGTCGCAGCCGTCTTCCTTGGCGAGATCGGAAGGAATAAGGTTTTCGGATTCTTCCGGCGTACTCCTCCTCCTCACAGGTTTATCTGGGACAGAAGAAGACAAGAACTACGATAAAACTTTTCCTTTCTCCGGCAAACAAACCTGCTTTCCGGACATTCTACCATAACTTACGTTTTCACAGCTTTCTAAAGTCATCTAAACATCTACAGGAAGATCCGGACCATTGCTGGTCCTCAAGAAGCTCCTACAGCGAACGCTTACGTCCACGTCTTCTAGAAGCGATGGACCAACCAATGTCTCAACTCATCGTCAAGGGGCAGAAGGTTACAGACGTACGAGAGTCTGCAACCACACGAAAGAAGGGCTGTAGACTGACCACTCATGGTCACGGACCGGTCGGCCATCGCAGAGATCGCGGGATGAACCCGGGGTTTTTGTCAATTACCGTACACAGCACTAGGGCTTAAGCTCAGGGAGAACAATATATATATTTTTCAGTAGGAATTCCCCTCTAGGTGTCATTTTTGGGTTATTTGGAAAGCTTTCTACGTCATCCATGCAGAACCAAATGGCCGCCACAACAAAGATGGCGGTGGGAAGACCTTTTTTTTGTTCCCTTCGGCATTTGTGTGATTATTGTAGAGATAAGACTTGTTTACAGTTCGATTACAAGCTATCGTCCGTCACCTTGTAGCATGTTTGTCTGTACAGACACGTCATACCAACGTCATACCTGGTGAGCTGAAGGTATAGACATCGTCCACGATCGTGTCCTTATAGACCGCCTTTTCTCCCAAATACTCAAACTCCTACAAGAAAAATACCAAAAACGGCATCATTTGAGAACATCCATTATTGACCTATAGATCCTCGTACTCTGCAGCCCCTGTGCTTTAGAAACTCATCGGCCCCTTTCGGCCCACCTAGTCTGCCTGTTTTTCCTACTGTAAAGACACAAACCTTATTCATCTTAGATTCAGGAGCCGTATACCTATCTCACTGTATTAACCTCTACCACTGGTAGGCTGTTCCACTTATCTACCACCCTCACCCGAAGTAAAAATACTTACCCCCCCCGAGCAGGTAGTAGAATGCCGTACCCAGCAGCGCTCACCTCTCCTGTCAGCAGCTGGATGATCTTATTGGTCAGTTCCAGGATCTTTTTGTCGTTGTCTCGATTGTGTAGCAGCGAATCGGGACGAGGCTCCATGAGGACTTTCGGACTCTTTTCAGACCCGTCCGGGTCGCCGGGACCACTGCTCTCCGTGACGTAGCCGCCATTTTTCTTCACCACGATATAGTCCTAAAACGGTAAAAGGCTGTTCTTGACTACGTCCGGCGGCCAGAAGGCTCGACGGATCCGGTGCTTTAACCCACGGATAGCCGCAGCTGCGCGGAGCGCGGGCGCAAGAATGTAGTTTGTGATTAAGTGGCCGCTGGCCTTAAAGTGCCAGAGCTGCTTTTCTTTCTCCGGTCTGGCCCTTTAATCTGCTGGCCCATCATCACGAGGAGCCACGGTGGAGATAAGCGCCACATCAGCACAGACCTCCATTGATTTTTTTCCCCCACATCTCCCCAACTAGCCCATGCGCCCCAAATTCGGGGCTCTCTGGCGATATCGTAAGCCAAGTGCCCGGTGTCAGCAGAACGTTTCCAGAAAACCTCACCTCTCCGGTTAACAGGTAGAGGATCTCTAGGGTGAGATTCAAGACCCTCTCACCCATCAGACTCTCGTCCTGCTCCATCACGGACGAGTGGGCCGTACGTTCCGGAGGAGGGCTCCGCGCGTCGTGGGGACGGTATTCCGCGCTTTCCATAAGACAGCCGACACGACCCCTCGCTGACGAGAAAACAGAAGGTACGTGAGATACGGCGGGTTCCTCTGAACGGGTAGTCGTTCCCCTCATAGCAGGCATCCAAAAACCAATGCCCCTTCTTTCGGTTGTAGATTCCAAGAAAAAACTCTGGTGAAAATCCAAACAAAAATATAAAAACAAAAAAAAAAGCATAATATTCCTTAGGCAAAAACAAAATAAAAAAAAAATAATAATAAAAAAAATATATATAATATTCCTTGGGCAAAAAAAAAATTAAAATAATTAAAAAAAACATTACATGGTATATGGGAAAGCTGGGGTGGAGTAAACAGTCAAGAAAAAAAAATATATATAATATATTAATAAAAATAAATTAAAAAAAAAAATAATAAGACAGCTCTTTGCAAAAAAAATAAAATAATAATAATTAAGGTTATATTGACGTTTTGGTCTCCTACGTGAGAAAAATAAATTATAAAAAAAAATAAAAAAAAAAATACTAGAAACATAAAATAAAAAAAAAATTGAGCACGGCTCTTCATGAACCAAAGATCATGACATCGATGAATAAAGGCAAAAATAAAGACATTTAAAGTAACGAGGTCCCACGATTCTGTATACACATGACTACGGCGCACCTACCGGACTGCACTTACCTGCGTAAATCACCGCCATTACTCCTAATTGCATTCTGCTTTATATTACATATATTATAATATAATAGATTACACAGAGATGACCTCATAAGCACTAATGACGTCAGATATACTGTATCTATCATCACTGGCATATACATTACTTAAGAAATTAGTTGATAAAACAACAGATCGTCTATAAGGGCTATATGTCTCCTATAGACCATAGAGACCATTATCTGACTGTATAGATCGTCAGACATTACTGACAACAACAAACACAATCACCTGGATAACTCAGACCTGTAAGAAGCTCCGCGAACCTATTTCCCGTAGCGTAATTAGATTACAACCGGAAATTATTAAAAAAAATCCACCTGTTTCCGCTTTTTTTTCTCGCCCATGTCTGCGTTTCAAGCCTCGTTCTGACGCGTCCGCTCTTTGCCGCTCGCCGAGGTGCCATTTTGTTGTAGCTGCGCGCGTAGCCTTCTATGGTTTATGGTCTCCGAGAAAATGGCCGCCTCTTAAGATTATCTTCTCCGTACTGGGTACACTTTTTTTGACGCCCTTTTACGATGTTTTAATCGCTCGAAAAGCAAGAGATACAATCAGAGAATCTAACTTCCAGACACTGGAGGGATTGTGGGGATTGTAGTCTATATTTGCATAGGTTAAAGGTCAGGCTTATGCCAAAGTGTTCCTGGTCTCAATAACTACTGTATGGTGCAGTATATGATTCTAATATTTAAAGCTGCTGTTCCATCTGCGTCATTTAGCAGCTTTAATAACATCATTTAACATAAAAAAGCCCAAACCCTTCCTAGAAATTATTGTCTAACTAAATTTGCCCCATGCATAATTTTTCAGGGAATGCTTAATTGTCACGTGACCCAAACGCAGGCACTGATAGGTCGTTCCCAAATCGGCCAAGGTATATTCCAGAAATGTTTTGTATCAGTGGGACTGCACCATTAATACGAATATTGCTGCGGAAGGACGGCCGGAGAATCATCCATAGAGAACAAAAATATTACTTTTAACTCCGCGAGGTCTGGTGGGGGTGAACGGTTTATTGGAAACCATGGAATTAATGGGGGGGGGTGAATTTTTAAAAATAATAATAATAAATCAAATAATAATAGTTATAATAAAATAAATATATAACAATAATAAAGAAAAAAGAAATACAAATAAAATAATAGTTATAATTATAAATTATCTCTTTTTATCTCTCTCCTTACCCTTCCTTTTCTCCCTCTCCATTCTTTTTCTCTCCATACCCTCATCCTCTCTCTCCCTCTCTCCTCCTCATGCTCTCACTTTCTTCTCTCTCTCCTCTCTTTCCTTATTTATCTCTCCCTCCCGCGCTTTTTATCTCTCTCCTTACCCTTCCCTTTCTCTCCCTTTCCATTCTTTTTCTCTTTATCCCCTCATCCTCTCTCCTCCTCCTCACTCTATCACTTTATTCTCTCTTCTCTTTCCTTCTTTATCTCTCCTTCACCTCCTTTTTTATCTCTCTTCATCCCCTTTCTTTTGTCCCCCTCTCCATTCTTTTTCTCTCCATCCATCCTCCCTCTCCTCCTCACTCTATCATTTTCTTCTCTCTTCTCTTTCCTTCTTTATATCTCCCTTTTCTTCCCCTCTTTTTTTATCTCTCCCCATTCCCTCCTTCTCTTTCTTCCCATTCTTTTTCTCTCCATCCCCTCATCCTCCCTCTCCCTCCTCACTCTATCATTTTCTTCTCTTTCCTTCTTTACATCTCCCTTTCCTTCTCCTTTTTATCTCTCTCCATCCCCTTTCTTTTGTCCCCTTCTCCATTCTTTTTCTCTCTATCCATCCTCCTCACTCTATCATTTTCTTCTCTTTCCTTCTTTATATCTCCCTTTCCTTCCCCTCCTTTTTATCTCTCTCCATCCGCTCCTTTTCTCTCCTTCTCCATTCTTTTTCTCTCCATCCCCTCTCTATCTCCTCCGTCCCTCTCTCCATGTGAGGAAGTGTGTAAGCAGAGCCCGATTCCATCAGAAAAGAGTCGCTCTACGCTTGTCAATAATTGGGAATGTTGGCAGCTATGCTTTACCTGCCAATCATCCCTGTTCGCTTTGGCCAGTCTCTCTTTTGGTCCACAAATCTTAGTGCTTTTTTTCCCTCCCCTGGAAGAGATGCCTGATTATATACATGTCTATTATTTATCCCACACACATTTCAGTGACTGTATGCAGAGTATTTTATTTTTGTACAGTAAGCTTCACAAAACAATAAGAAATAAACTGCTTCAGCCCCTCTGTGTCCAATTGTCCCGTTTGCTGCTCAGGAACTACAAATCCCAAGTTACCATCGGTCTTGCGAGCGCTAAACACTCAAGAAACTCGTTCTGAAAAGCGTCTCCGTCGCCAGGTGCTTCGTTTCCAGGGCCGCGCCCATTTTATCGGAGACCAACTTTAGCCGCGGCCTAGTGAGTTGACTCCAACAAAATGGCGCCTTGCTCAGCGACGGCATAGTTTGCCTATGGAGCGCAGAACACCCCGGGGAAGCGAGTAACAATAGGACAACAAAAGTAGCCAGTGAGGTGAAACGGAACTGTGAGCGTTTCCTGTTCTGTACTTCCGGTTAGGGGCTTAGCGCAGCGCTCGGATGATGGACGTTGCTTATTAAGGTCAGTTCGCGTTTTGTTCTTTTTCTGTGAATAATGTCGGCCGGTAACGCTTGTCATAATTGCATATAATAGGTTTTATTCCTCTTTTTAATTCGGTATTTATTGAATTAACCGCCATATTAATTAGAGGCAGAGGGGGAGCTCCTTGGAGGCCCACAGGAGGTGGGGTAACTCAGTGAATATGGAAATTGTGTATATATATATATATACATATATATATATATATACATACATATATATATATATATATATATATATATATATATATATATATATATAATATAAAAATATCAATTTAAAATATTTATATATGTATTATACAATATCTATTAAATATGTATATATAAATATATGTATTTAATATAAATTCTAAAATCTTTATATATGTGTGTGTGTATATATATATATATATATATATTTATTTATATGTATTATAAAATATATATAAAATGTGTGTATATATTTAATATGCATATATATAATATATATATAATATATATATATATATTATATATATATATATATATATAATATATATATATATAATATAATATATATATATAAGTCTCAATCTTGTCAACACCCAACACACAAAGTCAGCACAAATTTGAATATTGTTGAGCAAGTCTTCTTATCTCGCAGGCCAGTTGTTTGGGTGTAGTTCTCTCTTTATGCACAAAAAAAAAAAACCCCCATTTATCTCGTTTTCAGCAAAAGCAAAAAGTTTTATCGTTTTATCGGGCGAAATGCTAGAATGATATAATTTCTTTATTCGTGAAATGTGGCTGTAGAAATGATTGTTATCGTATATGGCGCCATCCTGTTCCGCAGCGCCGTACACCGGAGTCGATCTTTAGTGACGGAATCTGAAAGTATTAAAAATAGCATTTTACGGCGTTTGATTATAATGACGCGATTTAAAGGATTTTCCCCCCGGGACGGACGCGTAGCGGGCTGTCATTACTGCTGATCATACGTGAAGTGTGTAATAACGTCTGTGTAGTGTAACCACTGGAAAACCTTTTTTTTTATTTGAACAAACTTTATTTGTTTCCTGCAAAATCACTCTACACAAACCCTGTTCTCTGTGCCCCCCCCCACATCTTCTTCTTCCTAATCAAATACCTCATTTGCGATGGGGGGGCTCTAATGTGTAGCCCCTAATATATGACAGCGTGAGAGAGACCCTCGTGGTCACCACACCTGGCAGCTTTCTACAAGAGCTGGGGCGCTTGAAGTATTAACCCTTTAACGGCCCACCAGGGAGATCCTAGATTGCGACTGTGTTGGCCAAATGGCTGTTATAGCGGTCGTCATGGAAACCTTGACTTGTCATTATGTAAAGATACGCTTAATGGAGTCACCTGTGTTCAAGCGGGGGGTATCAACTATAAGGTATTGGGATCAAAAGCACGAGACGGACTAAGACGGCTCTGCACGCAGGCTTACAATCTAGAAGGGATCAGGCGGGGGGGACACATGATGTCTGAGATAGTGGTGGGAGTTGTGCTTGTGGCAGATAAGATATGGAGGTTTTACTCTGAAGAAGAGGGTCTTGAATATTCCGAGTAAGAGAAAGGCGGAGGCTCGGAGTTCCTGGTGTAACCGTGTAAAGGAAGAGGAGGAAAGCCTTCATCCACGAGGAGAACGTTGAGATCGAGCAGGGGGGCTCTTTTGTTACGAGGGCAGAGATTATTCATTGAGTAATAGCGCACAGGATCTGTCGGCAGGAATCTGTCTATAGATGTCCCCGCCGCTGTAACAAAGTCACGACGTACCTGTACGTCATAATGGGCATCTTGCTGGGCAATAAGTACACATAGCCTTTTGCTATTTCAAAACCATTTTTTTCCAAATCTGGTCATTCTGCCCCCATGTGCTTTTTCGGGTATCTTGGAAGCCGGCCAATGCAATTTACCCCATCAAACCATATTTTTGAAAACTAGACACCCCAAGGTATTTCAAATGCTAGTATTTTAACCCTTTCCACGACATCGAGGCATTACAGCCTGGTATAGAGAGTCGTGCCCCCCCACACCCTCAGCCTGGTATAGAGAGTTGTGCCCCCCCTCCCGCTTGGTAAAGAGAGTCGTGCCCCACCCTCAGCCTGGTATAGAGAGTCGTGTCCCCCCCACACACCCTCAGCCTGGTATAGAGAGTTGTGCCCCCCCACACCCTCAGCCTGGTATAGAGAGTCATTTCACCCCCCCCCCCGCCTGGTATAGAGAGGGTGATGCTGCTAGTAAGCGCGGAGGGGAGGGGGCTGCACAATACTAAATAGTTCCCGATGCTAGAGACTCATCGTGCATCTTCCATTAAATTAGATCCCTAATCCGACGTCCTACGGCCCCCCCCCCACATGATAGTCTTTACAGTGTAAGATAAGCAGCGTATGTACGTATAATAAACGGGACTGGCTCATTTGGATCGCTTCCCGAGCTTCCTGTTCTGAGGGCTCCATTGATTTTTCTTCTTTTTGTTTTGTCTCGGTTCTGGCTGCCTTTCTCCGAGCCGGAGGAGGAGGAGGACTTCAGGGCAGGAGATCGATCAGATAATTCTCTGCCGCTCGGAGACGCAGATCTCTACTTTAACGATGAAACAGAAAACGCACGCTCCGGGTAGTTTTTAATTCGTTAATTTAGTCGCCTTGAAAAGCTGTGACGGATCCCCTTTTTTATGGGGAGGAAAAAAATAGATAAACAAAATGTAAGTGCTAGATGAGCGTTATCTAATCGGCTTCCTGTCCTACAAAAAATACCATAGCTAATCACTTTCCTTTTCCTCCCATCTGAAACTTACAGGGGAATCCCACGAAAAAAATAATATATCACTGGTTTTCTGTATGAAACCAGTTGTTGTTTTTGCCCCATAATCTACTAGACAAACACCCGACTCCTTATCATACTGCCTGTGGGGAACAATAGAATGGCTCGCTCTTAATCAACCAGCCGGACTCTCTGACTAATGAAAGTCTATGGAGGAAGGGACTTCATTAGCATTGCCATAAAGCGTCAGCTCGGTGTGGTGTTTGAGCAGGAGATGTCTCCTAAAGTATGGTGGCCTCCAGGCCAAGTTTATGGGACTAAAATGATTATGGGACGAAAGTTGGTCTCGAGACAGATGGTTTGTGTGACCCGTCCAAGAGTGAGAAGCCCTGGGGCGGGTAACATTGTCTCCTTAGCAGACCCGACCTGCTTTCCTCTGAGGGTCATTCCGGTGTCCTAGGTGGACTTTCCTACGCGTCGTCCGGGCGTTGGGAGCTGCAGCTTCCCAGAGCTCAGCACCCGCTGATTGGCTGGTTGACCACGCAGGAGACGCGGAGCTGCCGCCCATAAACGACTTTTAATAAGCGTTCTTCGGCTTCTTAGAAATTAAAAGAAAGGATTGAATAATGCCACGTAGGATTGATAAAGGTGAACTCCGTGGGAAATTGATCTTCTCTTTGTTTTTTTTTTACCAATTTATTCTATTTCAGAAGTGTTGGCTCCCCTTTCAGGAAAAATAATTTTTTTATTTTTTTTTAATTACCATTAAAAAAAAAAACCCAAAAAACATCTTAACTTAATTTTACCCAAAAAGGAAAATTTATTTAATAAATAATAATAAAAAAATAAATAATCTTAACTTAATTTCACCCCAAAAGAAACGTTTCTTAAATAAAGAATTTTTTTTTAAAAATTAGGGCTCGACTAAATCCCAGGAGCCATGTTGCCGTGGCGAGTATGGACTTCTGCCGACGGAGCCGGCTTCTTCTCTCCATACGCTGCCGTGAGATGGTCCCATGATGTGCCTTTTAACCCCCTGTATGCCAGAATGGCATATAGGGGTATAAGGCATTTCTGGGGGCAGAGTGGCATATAGGGGGGTATAAGGCAATTCTGGGGGGCAGATGTGCATAACTGGGGCAGGTTGGCAAATATTTTTCTCAATCATAGCTTTTATGAAATATGAATTAAATTAATATTTACTGGTAAAACTCTTTTCCTATAGGGTCGTCTTTTTACATTCAGGCATTTTCTTATAATCTTATAATCAGGGTCATCTTATAATCGAGCAAATACGGTGTATATCGACCACACAAACATATCTCTCGCATATCAAGCTGTGTAAATACCTCATAATCGCTTTCAATGAATAATATTAATTTTATTGTAATTTATTATTAAATTATTATATATATATATATATATATATATATTACCCATATGTGTCTATTTTTAATGTATATACAGCGCCGGACAAATGATTGAAGCCAGGTAGCCGTGGCTCCCAGATTTATACACGTGGCTCGTAGCTTTCTCTTGCGCCATATTGCATTGCTCTGTAGGGATGAAATCTATACGTAGTCTCGAATCATGTGAAGCCGGCTCGTAATTATTATTATTATTATTATTTATTATTAAAAACAAAATATAGATTTTTTAAATTATTTTTTTTCTGTTTCCCAAATTTGCCCAGCTCTGTACGTACATGTATGTCATTTCTCACATAGGAACACAAGGGCGTGTCGCCACAGCTCTGTATATGAAATCTTTATAATAATTATCTGTATGTACGTGTATTCTATATATATATATCGTTTTGTTATGTATACATACAGATCTGTGCTTATGTAATAACATGTATGCGTTTAGTGCCATATCCGTACAATGTATATATATAGTAACGCGCTATATAGAGGTAAATTACGTTCTTGATGTACGGCTCTTGCTACGTCTGCATATACATTTGTATATAACTGTTGGAAATAAACAAACTCCAATCCGATTTGCGCTCCGTCCGACGCCTGCAATTTTCTGTTCGTGAAGTTATTTTGTATAAATTATACTTAAAAAAAAAAAAAAAAAAAAAAAAAAAAAAATTATAATAAGAAAATAAAAATGAATTAACATACACAGCCAGGAGTGATTGTGGTTTATTTTGTTGCACGAGGTTAATAATTTTTTGAGCGCGTGGTATAATATATATATATAAAAAAATAAACAAAAAAAAGAAAAAAAATTACATATTTATATTTATATATATATATAATGTACATTAATACATTTTCAGTTTTAGTATGTAAAGTATGTGGAGTAGTTACATAGTTCGGAATGGTTTATTTTATTTGATTTTTTTTTTTTTAATCTGTTGAAACTGAAGAAGGAAAAAAAAAAAAATCTTTTCTTTAGAATTTTTTTTTATTTTTTTTTATTATTAACCACATTTACCCAAAGCATTCTAAATGGCAGTATATTCCATATCTTAACTGCCCTCACTGTAAAAAAAATAATAATCATATAAAAAAAATTAAAAAATAAAACTTTATTTTGCCTAACGTCAACTTATTTGCCCGATCCTTAGCTTTAAAAAAAAAAAAAAATTAAATCAGAGCAGTGTTAAAATATCCTGCCCTATATACAAAGTGTAATAACGGCCCTCTTTGTGCCCTATTCGTCCATCTCGCTTCCTTCAGCGTGGCCCCGTCGGTATTTCGGCGAGAACTGCCAATGATTGGAATCTGTTGCGATTCTTGCGTCTCCGCACACATTCTGCGTATTAACTTTCTATGTGTATTGCAGATTAGGAAGGGGCTTGAAAAATACAAGACGCTCTTTTCCTCTTTGTAGTCTCGGATCACATGCGAACCCGGTAAGTTTTCGTTTATTTTGGGCCTTTTTATCCCCCCCCCCCCCGATTGTTAAGATCTCTGCCATGCTCATATTGCAAATAACTTGTTATATTTGTATAAATATATATATATTGAAATATATTCCTTTTTCTGCGGGCGTTTAGCTAAAATGTGGTGTCACGTTACTGTCTTGCAGGCCATCATGCCGAAGTGTTTGCTGGCTTTATGCAGCAACGCCACGGGCTCGAAGAATAAGGACCAGCACGTCATGCTCCACATCTTCCCCAGGCAGCCGGACAGGATCAGGGAATGGCTGCTGAAAACCGGGCAGCGGTTCAAGGACATCGAGAAGCTCATCGTGGCGCTCTCCAACGACGAAAGGCGGAAGAACTACCGCCTCTGCTCCACGCACTTCACGGAGGACTGCTACGTGGTCAACGGCAACCAGAAGACGCTGCGGAAGGACGCCGTCCCGACTATATTCCCCAGAAGCACCGGCGTCCCGTGCATAGACGAGTATATGTTTTTCCGGCCCCCTAAGCGCCCGCGGAAGCCGGACCCCGCCACCCCACCGTCGGCCTCCAAAGATAGCTCGACGTCAACCGAGGTAATAATAACGTCTAGCGCTAAAGTCGCGAGTAATGCGTTACGCAGGGCGTACACGTACATGTACAATGTATGCGTTTCCGTCGAGATTCTGACCAATCAGAACTTGGCGAGCTGCCCAACAAAAAATGGCTGTGAAAAGAAAACAAAAATGGCGGAAGCGTTGGCGTGAAAAAAGATCGCCAAACCAAATCCAACCTATACAATTTTTTTATTTTTAATGTAATTTTATTATATTTATTTATATATTTTTTTTATTCCTGACCTGTATAAAAGTAATATTTAACACGGCTACAAACGATGACATGTATACCAAGTGACGACCCGCCAATCACACCCAGGCAGCCAATGGCTGTCTAGGATTGATTGGAGCTTTGCTTGTGTTGAATGCAGCGGCCCTCGAGAGCAATCTTGGCGACCCATCGCTATGATGTAAGAGAGCGCCACGGCACACACGTCTCTGGCATGTAAAACGCACGGAACCCACGAGCGTCGCTGTTCCGTCTCGTTTGGCTCCTCCCACCGGCTTCCTCTCCCGGAACCAGGGAGCATTCCTGCGTACGTTTCTCGCACGTGCTCAGTAGGACTCCTATTGACGTCAATGGGAACGGCGGCAGCCAATCACACGTATGCTCTCTGAACGCAGATTTTTTTCTTTAATGGGAAGGTTTTCCTTCCCTCGTTTGGGGGGGGGGCATTAGCTAAAGAGTGCCTGCGCCGCTTGGCGTGTAGTGAAACGCACTGGGGTCCATGCAGAATGTATTGTGACATCCATTGAAAATAGAATTTTAAGGATTAGCCGCCCTTTCCCCGCCATTAACAAATAGGATCCCGTTGTACAGCGCCGCGGAATACGTTGGCGCTACATAAAGCAATGAATCCGCTTCTGGTCCGGTGTTCCCTGGTGTCTACATCGTCACCCTTCCTCGTGCGCCATAGTTCAGAAGGACTTGGCTGCGCAAAGACCTCCTCCACACCTTCTCTGCTCGGACCGCCCCGCCGGTGGAGCCGGAGACAAGGTGCCGACGGCGACGACTCGAGGCCGCTGCGTCCAAAAGCGTGATTAAAAACTGTCTGTGTTTTTGTGTAACCCCTGGGTATGGATGTGTATGTTACAAATTCTCAATAACCTGTATAATTTAATAGAGAAAAAAAAAGAAATATTAAATGTAAAAATAATAATGATAATAATAAAAAAAATTACCAAAAAGTGTCATGCACAAGATTGTTTTTTCCACCGATGACGACTGAAGCCGCTCGCGTTTTCGCCGCTGCGCCGTTCACGATGCTCCTCAAACATTTTTTTTGATTTGTATTTATTATTTCTTGGGGGCATGGGGGGTGGAAAATAAGCCTGAAATCTACTTCGGTAGTTGTCCATAATGCCCCTGACTGTTCCTAGCTCTCGTTCTACCCCAGAGTCTCCTTTTTCTTGCTCTACATCCCTTCTTTGCCCCAGACCAACTCTATCTGCCCCGCTATTTTCTCCTTCTGCGTCCCCCCTTGCCTCAAACCCCGCTTGTCTTCTGTGGCTTTCCTCTGCCCGTCGCCTACCTCCTTTCCTCCGCCTCTGCCCCGTTCTTCCCTCTGCCCCAAGATGTTCATCCTCGTCTCCTTTCTCTTCTCTCTGCTTTGTGCCTTCTCTCTGCCCCAAAAATATATATCCTTACAAAGCTCCGCCATCTTGCCTGACATCGGCGGGGCTCGTAGGCGACTTCGTATGATGGCGTGGGCTGCCATTGGCACACAAAACGTAAGCTGTACGGAAAACCACTTGTTACCAAAGATGATTGTTCTAACGGGGCATCCACAAGGAACCTAGAACTCCCTGAGCTTGCGATGGTCCACAAGTGGTCCATGTTGTTGATGATGTAAACCTTTTGGTGACATTTGGTGACCTGCATCTCTCCTCTAAATTTCACCGCGTGCCTCGATTTGATAATTTTGCTTTGGTTAGATCTTCATAACTTAAATACTTTGTTTTTTTTCTCATAATGTATCTGTGCTGTTTCTGTAAAAAATAATAATAATAAAAAGAATTATATACCGGTATATTAATAAATATATATATTTTTTTATTTTTTAAAATATATACATTGGCTGATCCCTGGTTGGCGGCCGTTTCTGGGCCAAGAACGCTTTTGTTATCTTTTAATAAATGTTACATACGTTGTTGTTGTTTTCTTCTTCACGCCTGTAGACCGGCATTGCGGTGAGGGAGAAATCACCCGTTCTTATTCGGTCTTTCTCACAAGGCCCGTTCACGGCGCGCTGCGGGGCTGGCTTCTCTATGATGAACCAGGACGGCCACTTTCTCAGCGAAGCGCTCTTGAATATTACCCTGGAGATAATCTTCCTGCTGATCGGAGAGGTGAGGGATTCTGGGAATGCTTGAGAAACCCCTTGTTTCGTTTACTGCTATCAGAATTCCTGTAGGGGGCGACGTGTCATGTAGTAATATAGAATAAGTCCTAATTAATGAGGAACTCGTTATCTATTATCTTGTGAATAATCAAGTAGCGAAAATATCTCCTTGCTTTTTCTCTCTTTTCCTCTTCTTTTTTCCTCTCTCTCTCTTTCCTCTTCTTTTCTCCTCTTCTTTTCTCCTCTCTTTCTTCTTCTTTTCTCCTCTCTCTCTCTTTCCTCTTCTTTTCTCCTCTCTCTCTCTCTTTCCTCTTCTTTTCTCCTCTCTCTCTCTCCTCTTCTTTTCTCCTCTCTCTCTCTTTCCTCTTCTTTTCTCTCCTCTCTCTCTCTCTCTCTCTTTCCTCTTTTCTCCTCTCTCTTTCCTCTTCTTTTCTCCTCTCTCTTTCCTCTTCTTTTCTCCTCTCTCTCCTTCCTCTTCTTTTCTCCCCTCTCTCCTTCCTCTTCTTTTCTACTCTCTATCTTCTCAAGACTACCTGGTAGCCTTCTTATTTTCTCCTTCCTTTTCTCTTCTCCTTTTTTCTTTTTTCTTTCTCCTCCTTTTCTTTTTTCTTCTCTCCCTCCGTATCTAGCAACATTCCCAGACACACTATATCAAAAACCAACCACTCTTTTCATCTGCACACAACGCTGTCTGGCAGCCCCTTATACCTCCGCTGTGTTATTAGAAGTCTGGCTTTAGGAAGAAAGGGGTGATATGTTGTTGTAGATACGGTGATATGGAACACAGTGGGGTGAATAGCCTGCAGATAGTGACATTTCCTAGTTCTTTAACATCTAGGATTATATTCTCGTGAAGAAAACTGGTGATAACGCCACAGACCACAGCAACACCCTAGAAGAAGCCCAAAGTGCCCCGAGGACAATCATGGACCCTCCGCCCAACTCGCTTGTGCACGTGAAGAACAACGGCGAGAAGATCAGGAATCTGGCAGGAAAGATCATTAACCTGCTGTCTGAAGAGGTAAGCGATGCTTTTAAGGGGGGCTTTAATTCATGCGTCTGATTAAGGAGTATTGATGTGTATCGGATCCTGGTGACTCGTAAGGTTTAACCTGTCGACTTGAGTGAAGTCTTGGCCCAGGAGTTCCGTTTTGAGGAAGCACCGCTGAGCTTCAGTCAGTGAGATCTTCGCCGGGGGTGATAGGTTTATCTACAAGGTTATTTTCTTTATTGACTTTTTCCCCCCCAGAATGCTGAGGAACATAACGACGGTTACAAGAGTGATATGGAGAACGCTCCGCTGCTCATTTCTCTAGGTAAGATATTTAACCCATGGCAGAGCCTGTCCTTCACACGTCTGTAGATGTCGCTCCGTTAAATAGTTAAGCTTGGGACCTCGCTTGGCTTTAATATTCCATCTTAACCCCGTTTTGTGCATGAGTTAAATGTAAGAGATCAGAAGGATTTTGAGTGAATATAGCCATCTTTCTTAAAGGGACATCCAGCCTTAATACGCAAGGGGGCATTCTGTTGATCACCCCCCCATATACATTTACCTTTCCCCCCCCATCCAACACCTATGTGCCATGATCTCCTTGTTACTGCCAGATAGCCCCCCCCCCCGCTGGAGCTAGCCAGACACATCGAGTTCAATGGGAGCGCATTCCTGCCGCTGATTGGCTGATCAGGTCTGTTACAGGTGGTCAGTATAGCATGTATAGGTCAACCAGGCTTCCCCTTGTGGTTAAGGGATTTTTGCAGAAGCAAATGACCATATTTACTAAAAAACATGTAACCAAATCTGTCTATTTTATCTTAGATGGATCTGTGAGCAGATGCCTGCCTGACGCTTATCACACCCAAGCCCCTGAGATGCCGTATCAAAGTCCCGTCCCCGAGCTACCTTCGACGGAATGCCCGGCAAACGATAGAAACGACAAGATTGTTCAGAGTTCCAAAGGCAGGCGAAAGAATACACCCAGGAAGCTGCAGAGCCACCCCGTGCCGGACGAGACCCTCGGATCGCGGGACGAGGAGAACATCACGGACTCCGACGTTTACAGGCTAACTGAGCACACGTACTCGGACTACTCGTCTGCGTCCGTTAAAGATGAGCCCATGTCGTGCGATGAAGGCAACTTCCCAGATGAAGACGTGTACCCGCACAAAGAGCTCTCGCAGATGGAATATGCATCTCCGTACATAAAAGAGGAACCAGCCCCTGGCGCGTATGCTCCCGGGGAACATACGCGGACCGAAGAAGCCAGCGATTCCAACATTTACGTGGCCGGCACGCAGACGGACTTCACGGCCGCTCGTATCAAGGAAGAGCCGGCTTCGGGCGGGGAGGAAAACCCTGCAGAACCCAGCGCTTACACGTACGGGGATTACATGCAAACCCCGTACGCGTTTCCGGAGCCGCCACCTCCTCAAGCGCAGCCTTCGAAGCCCAAGCGCACACGGGATAAGCTGTTTATGTGTCCGGAGTGCACGAAATGCTTTCCGAGCAACGCGGAACTCATCCGACATCACCGGACTCACACGGGGGAGAAGCCGTTCGCCTGCACGGACTGCGGGAGAGCCTTTTCCAAGAAGTCCAACCTGATCACGCATTACAAACTTCACACCGGGGAGAAGGCGTTTGCGTGCGCCCTGTGCGGCAAGTGCTTTACCCACAAGTCGGATCTGGTGAAGCACGAGCGGATCCACACGGGCGAGAAGCCGTTCTCCTGCCCCGACTGCGGGAAGTGCTTCACCGACAAGTCCAACCTGGTCACGCACCAGAGGCTCCACACGGGGGAGAAGTTGTTCTCGTGTTCCGTGTGCGGGAAGAGCTTCACCAACAGCTCCAACCTCGTCACCCACCACAGGATCCACACGGGGGAGAAGCCGTACGCCTGCTCCGAGTGCGGCAAGCGCTTCACGCACAAGTCCGATCTCGTGAAACACCAGAGGATTCACACGGGCGAGCGGCCCTTTGCTTGCAACGTCTGCGGGAAGTGCTTCACGGATACGTCCAATCTCGTGACCCACCAGAAGATCCACACGGGCGAGAAGCCCTTCCTCTGCGCCATATGCGGCAAGTGTTTTATCAATAACTCCAGCCTGGTCAAGCACCAGATGGTCCACACCGGCGCCAAGCCCTATTTATGCGCCGAGTGCGGCAAGTGCTTCACCAACAGCTCGAACCTTCAGAAACACCAGAAGTTCCACAAGGCAGACAAACCGCTTCCGACGTCGTAACGGCCGGGGGGGAAACGTTCCGCTGCGTGATACCGGAAAAGGAACGTGCCGCTCTTCACTAAAACAGGACAAGTTCCGTTTCTCCGTCTCCCGACGCCTGCCAACACTTCAGATGATATTAATAAAATATGATTGCTTTTATTTGGAAGTCGGTGGAATCCGGAGCCTTCGGCGTTCCTGCTCCCGGCTGGAGAAGACGGGCACGTCCGCTACTATAGAGACTACTTTTAAAGGTGCTGTTCCACTTACACAGAGCGTTTGCCCCCCCACCCCCTGAGGGTTTAATCACCTACAAACAACGCAGAAACCTTTTAGAGCTTCTACAGCCCCAACCTATCAGTGTGCAGAGTTATGCCACATGACAATTTAGGTGTTCCTAGCTAATTTTTACACAATGAAATTTTTTGGGAAGGTTTTGAGGGTTTTAGCAGTACTAGAAGTATTTTTTTTCTAATGCTGCATTTAAGGTGTAGGTGGAACTGCGCCTTAAGGGGGGGTAGGTGACGAGACAAGTGGGCATTACCCACAAGGTGCATCCGAACTGGGCCAAGCTGTCTACTCCAGGGTCGTCTGGTCAATCATGTGGCCAAGTAGAAGACCGCCCATTGGTGCACGGACCTAGAAGCCTACCGGGCTTTTGCCCAATGGACCTTAAGCCTTCTCCAGTCTTAATGTCGTCGTTCTTTTGGTTAGCGTGTAATAACGTGTAATGACCTCTTTGAAAAAATGTTCCTTAAAGGAGATCGGTCATTAAAAATCTAAAATGTATATATTTCTTTTATCTTATGTCACGTAGTCCAGTGCTGTAGCCAATGTTACTATTAGGATACTTTTTATTTTTTAAGTCGAGCATTTTTACACTTTGTGGTTACGTTTTTATTGTCCGAGACGGTTTCACTTGGCCTTTTTTTGGGTCTCGTTACGCCGAGATTCAAGTACATTGTCTTCGGCAGACCTATCCGTGCGAATGGCCCGAATCACCGATGGCTGAGAAGATATGAATCGTAAAAAAGCCACGTTTCTGAAGAATCATGATATTCTGTGATGCTTTCGCTTGAAATAGACCTCGTAGTCGCAAACGAAACCGAAGACCAATTGGTTGCGTAATTGAATGAAACCGATTGGTTGCGTAAATGAATGAAACCGATTGGTTGCGTACGCGAATGAAAAGGAAGACTGGTTGCGTACGCGAATGAAAAGGAAGACTGGTTGCGTACGCGAATGAAACGGAAGACCGGTTGGTTGCGTACGCGAATGAAACGGAAGACCGGTTGGTTGCGTACGTGAATGAAACGGAAGACCGATTGGTTGCATAAGCGAATGAATGTCACACCTTGCACAGTCAGTTTATTTAACTCATCATTTAACGTGCAAATTATTCAAATTTATTGTAATTAGTGATGGATGTGCTTTTCTGGTATGCATTGCATGGGATAACCACTGCTTTTGAGCTTTTTCTTCTTTTTAATAAGATCCGCTGAACCTTTTTGTTTTTTGGCTTAACAGATTTGGTATTTACCTAGTACCTGAGCTTGTGTAAGTTACGCATGAGCAATAGCTATGATACGAATTTGTTGTGGATGCAGAATGTTGAGCCTCGGGACGGAAAGATACATTTTTATTAATTGAAAGTCTTTTTTTTGGTCGAAATTCATTGAAAACAGGAGACCCTAGCAACGATGAATAGAATTGATGTTGGCTATCCTCAAACCCGATGCGAAAGAGAACAGTACAAGCCAATTAGCCATATTTTTTTATTCTTCCTCCCTTAAAAGAGTCCGTTTCCTGTCCCTCCCCCTCTGTTTTTGGTCAATAATATTTATTCCTCACATAGTTCCATTGGTTTGGGAAATATGTAAATTTCTATTTCATCGTTGATTGTGATTGGCTCCGCTTTTATATGTATGATAAGTATGACTCGGCCTCTATGCTTGTTGTAGTAGCAGTCTGTGACGTTATATACTATGCGCTCCTATAGTCCAGATACGTCGTACGGCCCATTACGTCAGCTTCTTGTGAACTCTGTTTATAGTACTGTATAGGATCGTACGTTTTGATATCATTGTATGTGGTAGCAGGACACAGATGCCCTGTTTGTGGGGGGAGGGGCTCAAAGGGGTTAATCTATACAGATCAATATAACCGAGCAAAAAAAAAAAAAAAGCGGCAATGATTACCTGGCACTTAGTATTACTCGTGACCATCCACCTCCACCATCGGTCCAAACGTCTTCTCAACAGGTGTCATGTCTGCCCACGGTGTTCCGTTTGTCTTTAACGTGGAGAACAACATACTATTAAAATCTAAAATATATATATATATATAGTGTCCTCCTTGAGGTTATTTATGCAGGGTCGGGGGTTACATGACACGTTGCTAAATTGGCCACTGAGGCAGATCAACCTGACTTTATTTACCCAAATCTCTGCCAATTCCATAAAAACTTTTACAATAAGGAGGGAAAAATATCTTTTTTTTTTTGTTTGTTTTATATCATGTGACGCAAAAGAAGACAAAAAAAGGAAGCGGGACAAACCGAATTCTAAGAATCGTAAAGGAAAATCATTAAATGAAAGGTTACGCATTTGTAATGGGGGAGGGGCGTGAATGCGTTTACGATAGAGGCGTTATTCCTCAAAGGAAGTGCAGCACTATATGAGGGCTCCCCCTAGTGGCACCAGGATAGAAGTTGCCTGAATAATACGCATTTAGGTTTCACGTTGGTTAATATAAAATACATCATGGTGGCCGTACTGTTAGGCGAGGCATCTTCTTTAAATAAAATATATATATTTTTTAATATTTATGTAGTAGGTATGAAACGATGGCTGTTGGTATGCCCGGCTCCTTTGGATTGGCTCACACCGCGCAGGGGGGTGGGGTTATGCTTATTTGCTTATGTATGTATGTATCATTATTGCGCGGGTCTCTTTGCGCTCTGATTTTGTACACGTATATTTCAGCATGCATTAATGTTGCTTTGATATGTTATTAATCTGGAATGTTAATAAAATTATAAACTGGTTAAAAAATATATTTTTTTTTCTGTATTGTTTCTGCGATGTATTTAACTTTGACGCGGCCTCCGTGATGTCACAGCAGGGGGGGTGGCTTTGGGCATAAATCCACCCAAATTGATTGCTTCAGAATTTGTTGTTTTGAAACAAAATTAAAAATGGCGTCAGTGCGGCCCCCTGTTACTGATCACCGTTCTGGGGGTCATCTCAACAAATGATATGATTTTTCTCTATTGCGGGGGCGTTGAAGGACCCTCCGTCGTTATTTTGCCCATTTTGCGTGGACTCCGGTGCATTTTGCTGCATGGAAATCGGTGCAGGCGTTCTTTAGCTACAGGCGTGAGAAGAGGAGACGTTTGTCTCATTTAACTCCGCCCCCCAGGTTCCTCTACTGACCGTGAGGAGCATACTGCAGTACGCTTCTTAAAACATGCTCAGATTAACTCCCGTTCTAGGCCATGTCGCATACGTGTGATCTGCTGCCTCCATGACATCAATGGAAATGCTACAGAGGAAGTGCAAGAACTACGTACCAACGCTTCCTGGGGGGGGGGCCGTGACTTTTTGTTGCCAGGGGCCCTGGATGGTCTCAGTCCGTCCCTGGCCTGAAGATAACTGATTGAGAAGTCGTCCGCACGACTGACACGCAGCTGCCTGCAAACGTGGAAATTAAATCAAAGCGTGCTTTAAAATGGGGCGGTTCCCCTTTAAACTTATAAGCCGTGACCTCATAGGAGGAGTGATGTCATAACCCCCTCTCTCAATAGAATGTCAGGCAGGCAGCTCTCTGCACAGACTCACCTCTGGATAGCGAAGCGACACAAGTGACTCTGATCTGTGGAAAGCGGACTCTCACATTATTATTATTATTAATAATATTATCTGAAATCGAGCTATTATTTTCCTGATAATCCGATTGGTCGGAGCGGAGGCGGCGGGATCGCCACCTAGTGGAGGAAAAGGGTTCAGCATGAAGATGATATTTCTGATTTTCTGCCTGCTGGCTTCGGCCTCAGGACGGCCCGAGGATGAAGAGAACGTCCTCCCGACTCACGTCGTGGTTCCGTTGGTCATCGGGGGCTTTTGGTGGTCCTGCACTTCGCTCTCATCGCCGCCGTCGGCGGATTTCTCTGGAAGAAGCTTGTGGAGAAGAGCGAAAAGGAGAACGCAAAAGGCCCCAAGATGGACGTTTAAATGGACGCCTCGCTGTGTGATTGATTGACATTGATTCAATAAATTCATTCGCTGTTTGAATGAAAATTAAAAATACGAGGCTCTTTCCTTTATTATTATTACTAATATTATCACTAATCCTCGGATACGGTGATGATAGGCGACGATTATCTACTGGGGAGGAATAATCATACAGAAGCTGCTCCTATTGTCCAAAGAGGGACAATGCTAGAAAAGCAGGAGTTATGGGATTCTTTCAACAACAATTCTAATAATACATTAATAATAATAATAAAACATTAATAATACTAATAAATCAATAATAAAAATAATACATTAATAAAAACTATAATAAATCAATAAGAATAAATTTAATACTCAATAGTAATAAAACATTAATAAAAATACTAATAATAAATAAAAAATAATAATACATTAATAAAAACTGTAATAAATCAATAATAATACCTTAATATTAATAAAAAAAACGGATAAACATCAGGTTGTCGGTTGCTGTAATTACCGTTTGCCCCTTTTCAAACATGGCCGCAGAGGCTTCCTTACAGTAGCCTAGCACAATGCCGTCTCCATGGTAACACCCGAGCGTCCCTTCTCCAGGCCGGGATCCGTCAGCCTGCTGCTTGAGACGCAAACAAAACAATCCAATCCCGGAGCTCGCCTCCGCACTGAGCTCTAAACACCATATACACAAGTCATATGGTCCCCTCTCATCAATCTGCGGCCTATGAACTGCGTTTATGTCTCCGTTGCTTGGAACTCCGCGATGTCTGCGAGGCTCGCTGTCAGATGATGGCAGGCGGCGGGTATGTATGGCTGCTGGGGGGGGGGGATATTAATTGGATCAGGAGGCTCTGCAGACCTCGGGTGACCTCCTATCGGGGCGGAATAATAATAATAATAACATGTCATTTTATTGTGTTAAAGCATGAAGTCCCAGCCTGCCTGGCTCCACAGATGATATACCGGTATATAACTCTCTCCTAGTGTACTAGTAATGGTATATATTAAAAGTAATCTGATATAAAATGACCTTTATCATATGCTAACAGACTCATGAGACTGGTACCCTACGTACAGAATTTGTAGTTAAGCTCCTCCCCCATCTCCTGAAAATCAGGACTGTCTTGCAAAATCCAAGACACATGGGATGTATGTAGCTGTATCAGGGGTAGGTAGAGGAGGCATTTAAAGGGCAACTCCTACAGCCCCCCCCCCGTAGGGGTCATCATTTTATGGTCAGTAGGGTTAGTTACCGTTTCTGGTGTGATTTACCTGCAAATAAATAAAAATATAAAAAATATAGTGAGGTCGGTGATGTCATGGTGACATCACCGGCACACATAGCATATATTTCTCATAATTTTTCCCCTTTCTGGTTGCCCATTTTTATTTTTCTAATTTCTCTTTATCTCTCCTCCTTTTTCTCCCTTCCCCTCTTTGTTTGTCTCTCTTCTCTCTCTCTTCTCCTCTTTCTCTTTTCCCCTCTTTGTTTGTCTCTCTTCTCCTCTGTCTCTTTCTCCCTTTTCCTCTTTGTTTTTCTCTCTTCTCCTCTGTCTCTTTATCTCTTCTCTGTCTTTCTCTCTTCCCCTCTTTGTTTTTCTCTCTTCTCATCTGTCTTTCTCTCTCCTCCTCTTTCTCTCTTCTCCTCTGTCTCTTTCTCTCTCCTCCTCTTTCTCTCTTCTCCTCTTTTTCTTTGTCTCTTCTCCTCTCTTTCTCTCTTCTTTCTCTTTACATCACCCATTTTTCTCTCTCCAATTTCTCTTTATTGTTTTCCTTTTATCTCTTTGTTTTTATTATCTCCCCACCCTTTCTCTCACTCTCCTCTTTCTCTTTAAACCCCCCCCTTTTCCCATCCTTTATTTTTATCTCCCCCCTATTTCTTTTTATCTCTCACTTTTCTCGTTATCTCTTCCATTTACCTTTATCTCATATCTTCCTCTCTTTCTCTCTTCTCCTCTTTCTCTTTATCTCTCCTCCTCTTCCTCTCTTCTCCTCTTTCTCTTTATCTCTCCTCCTCTTCCTCTCTTCTCCTCTTTCTCTTTATCTCTCCTCCTCTTTCTCTCTTCTCCTCTTTCTCTTTATCTCTCCACCTCTTTCTCTCTGCGGAGGGAAAACTTACCGCCATCTATCTGTTTTTGCTAATAGATGAAGCTGTAGACGAGCAAATCCTCGACGATTTCACACACCTGCCCCCTGTAAAAGTTGATGTTATGGAGGGGGAAGGCAGCGGTAAGACGGATCGCGTCCCCAAATCCTCAGGAAGGATGCGAGCCTGTGACGTATATACTGAATCTTTGGGGCGTACGGGGGAGTCGTCATTGGACTCCCCCAAAGGAAACCCCCAAAATGTGTGCGTGCGCCATACACGGGCCGAGTACACTCTTATTAAAGAGGAAACAGAAGATATCGTAGGAGACAATGGTCACCTGACCCCAGAAATCAAGCGGGAAAAATGCTTTTCTGTCTGTATTAAGGAGGAACCTTGTGAAAACATCCCAACTGAAGAAATTACGATTAAAAAAGAAGAAGCCTCGCCTGAAGAGCTTACAGACAGTCGGACCACCACAGAAGATACCCCAAAAGACTACATTGTGGTCCGTGTCAAGGAGGAGGAGTCAGACGCGCCTGAGAAATATCTCCCCGATACTAACGAGTGCGCACTTAAACAATCCCCGACTGTGCAGATCGAGCAGGAGTCGCGTTCCTGGGATGAAGGACCCGAGAGCTTTGTTGGTGGGCAGACGGGAAATGAAGGAGGCGGCGCGCCGGAAATAAAGTGCGCCGAGTGCGGGGAAATCTTCCTCAGGATGTCCGATTTCGCGTCTCACCTACGATCTCACAACAGGCGGAGGCCCCATCCGCGTCCCGAATGCCCGAGAACGTTCGGCGCCCACGAAGAGGTCCACGCGGCCGGCCGGCCGTTCCCGTGCTCGGAATGCGGCAAGTGCTTTACGCAGAGATCCAGCCTGGTGACCCACCGCAGGATCCACTCGGGGGAGAAGCCCTTCTCGTGTTCCGTGTGCGGGAAACGCTTTTCGGCCAGGTCCAGCTTCGTGGAGCACCAGATGATCCACACGGGGGAGAAGCCCTTCTCGTGTTCCCTGTGCGGGAAACGCTTCACCAGCCGGTCAAAGGTGGTCGCCCACCAGAGAACTCACACGGGGGAAAAGCCCTTCCAGTGTGCAGAATGCGAGAAGTGCTTCTCCAACAAATCCAACCTTCTCGCTCATCGGAGGCTCCATACGGAAAACGCCCAGTTTTCGTGCTTCCAGTGCGGGAAATTCTTTAACTATAAGTCAAACCTCATCACGCATCAGAGGGTCCACACGGGGGAGAAGCCCTTCTCGTGCTCCGATTGCAATAAGCGTTTCAGCAGCAGATCCCATCTGGTCAAACACGAGATTCTTCACTCTGGGGTCAAACCCTTTCCGTGTTCGCGTTGCGGAAAGCCCCTCGGCGGCCGGTCGTGTGCCCTCGCTCGCGCGGGAGAGGAGCAGTACCCGCGTTCCGTTTGCGGGAGATGTTCCACCGGCGTATCGAACCTCGCCCTGCACGAAAGGCTTCACGCGGGGGAGAAACCGTACCCGTGCTCCGCGTGCGGGAAATGCTTTGTGGATGCGTCACATCTAGCGAGCCACGAGAGGAGCCACGCGGGAGCCACGGTCCTGGACCGACATCAGAGGATTCATACTTGACCCGTGGGGCTCCTACTTTGTAACCCATCGGAGGAGAAAGCCGAAGTAGTACGAGCGGAATGTAGAACCCCTGGGATGCACGTGTACATTAAACATGCGTGGCATAGACACACGGCTCCTGAGTCTAGGACGAGACTGAATGAGGTTTGGGCCTTTACTGGACGGACTCCAAAGGGTCTTATCTGCTGGCAAATTGTATGTATCTGGCCGTAAACCTGTAGACATCTAATATTTTCCGTCGGCGGAAACGAGCCAACAAAATAAAAAAAAATACCCTTTTGTTGATTTTTTTTTTTTATGTATTAGACGATGGGCCTGAAATAATAAATTGCCGTTCCAATTGGGACAGAGAAGTTATGAAAAGGGTTAACGACGAGGTCTCAAGTTCCGGATTCGATAATCTAAATGGGAAGGCGGGCTTAACACTCGGCAAGGGGTCTTCCGCCCCCTTTCTAATATGAGGCTAAAGGCCGTCTGACCATGGATGCCACATTCAAGAGTTAAAGGAAGGACAACATTAGATCCTTTCGGTAGAGGAGAAGAAGAACCAGGACCACGTTGGTTAAACATAGAATTTGACGGCGGTTCAGACCCATTTGCCCCCCCGTCTAGTCGCCCGTGTGGGGATCTTGTGGCTAGCTGGGTGCCGAATACATTCCAGAGACATGTTGTCTAATGCGTTTATGATTGTGTAGACTTCTGTTAAATACTTATATATATATAATGATGTATTTATGTTTAAGGGTTAAATGGCTGACTGTTTTAAATAACAAGAGAAGAGTCATGTGATTGGATGGTTGTAAGTATTCTAAGCACTGAGCGTACCAGGGGGGTTATTTCTCTCTTGGGTGCTGTGTATAGTTATTGACACTGCAGGGGGGGCCAGCATAGTATGACACCCTGCCATTGGCTGAGAAGGCAGGTTACGATGGACCAGATGGGGTGACCAAGGCTCTCTCTCTATCTCTCACCTGGCCAGTCTCCAGCCCAGCCTTTGATGGGAGTGTGGGCTTCAAAGGTTTAATGCCATCCGGTCTTCTCTCCCCGAAGAGCGACTTCTCCTAACTCTTCACCCCCTAAGCCCAAAACACGGCGTAAATGATTGACTTGATTTAAAGTTACAGAGTGGAAAACTTTAGGCGGTAATGTAAGAAAATTCTACTTTACAGAAAAGGGTAGTAGATACCTGGAACAGACTTCAAATGAAACCCTGCGGAGCTTGGAGCGTGCATACAGAAATCCAATTCAGCCAAAAATTATATCGTGATCATGTAATAAATAAAAATGGTAACACGTGATCCACGAAAGATAGGCGTCCGTGTTAAAATACGGAGTCAGAACCGATTTAACCCCTTAACTCCCCTATCAGAGGATGGAGCGGGAGAAATGAAGATCCTCTTCGAAATTTGGTTTGGCAAATGTTGAGGGCTCCCCGGGCTCATGTGTGGAATGCCCCCCCACACACTGATTTTAACGGGAACACTTTCTTGCCACTGATTGGCTGCTACAAGACATCCCATAGACACCTCACTCGGACCTCCGTGGATCAACAAAACCACAGATCTACTGGGAAAAGAGGATATTGAGTTTTTCCTCAACCTTTGTGCATTTCCTGCACATCAAGATAGTGTTTGTGTGTGAGTGGCGGTGTGAGTGAGTCTATGCGTGTTTGTATTAGTGGGTGTGTGTGTCAGTGTCTGTATGTATTAGTGTCTGGGCATGTGTGTGTAAGTGTGTGTGTTTGTATTAGTGGGTGTGTGTGTCAGTGTCTGTATGTATTAGTGTCTGGGTATGTGTGTGTCAGTGTGTGTGTGTTTGTATTAGTGTGTGTGTCAGCGTCTGTATGTGTTAGTGTCTGGGTATGTGTGTGTAAGTGTGTGTGTTTGTATTAGTGTGTGTGTCAGCGTCTGTATGTGTTAGTGTCTGGGTATGTGTGTGTCAGTGTGTGTGTGTGTTTGTATTAGTGTGTGTGTCAGTGTCTGTATGCATTAGTGTCTGGGTATGTGTGTGTCAGTGTGTGTGTTTGTATTAGTGTGTGTGTCAGCGTCTGTATGTGTTAGTGTCTGGGTATGTGTGTGTATTTGTATTAGTGTAAGTGTCCGTGTGTCAGTGTCTGTATGCATTAGAGTGTCTGGATATGTGTGTTAGTGTTTGTGTGTGTGTCGGTGGCTGTGTGACAGTTTCGGGCAGTGTGTGTATGAGGGTTAATGTCTGGGTATGTGTTGGTGTCAGTGTCTATGTGAGTGTTAGAGCCTAAGTATGTGTGTGTTTTAGTGTGAGTATCAGAGAATGTTTGCGTGTTGGTGTGTCAGTGGCTGTGTGTTTGTTAGTGTGAGTGCCTGGGTGTGTTGGTGTGAGTGTCAGGGTGTGTGTTTGTTAGTGTGAGTGTTTGGGTGCCTGTGTGAGTGTACACGTCATGTGCTAGAGTGTGGGTATGTGCGTCTCTGTGTTGGTGTAAGTGTGAGTGTCTGGGTGCATGTGTGAATGATACACTGTGTGTATTTTCTCTTCCCTCTCCTCTTGCGTCTCCTTTATCTCATCTCCCTTTTTCTCTAGTTCCTCTCCTTTTTTTCCCGTCTTCTCTTCCGTCTCCTTTTTTTCTATTATACCCCTCGCTTCTCTGACACGTCTTTCATTTTCTTTCATTTCTGTCTCCGTTCTGACGATATAAATATATTTAAAAAAAACAAACATTTCTCTAAATTAAATTCAGGAAACCGGCGGGTCTATAACTGTACCCAGCCGTCTGAGCTCCTAGGGCGTAGGGATTTGGTAGTGGGACTGGCCAGGCTAAACAGGGAGACTTGGCAGGTATGGAGTTGGCTTGCTTAATGTAAAAAGCCCTCACTTTACGGATTTCCACGCGTGGAGCTCTTCAGCACGTGACTAATCTCACATTACGAGATTCCCTTTGGTAAAACATCACGGATTTCACGCGAATAAATGGCTTTGGGGGTGAAAGAGAGGCTTGGAACGCAGATACGGGAAGCAGCTTGAGACGCACAGCCGCTCTTCCGGTTGTTGGCTTCCGGATGCATAGGTAGGCAAGCGCTGTGCTAGCCGCTGCAGGTCAGTGATTTACTGTTTACTTTAACGCTGTTTAGTCCCCTATAGATTCTATAGGGGCAGCGATCGCTGCCCCCTCGGCCTTGCTAATTACACAGAGATCTTAATAATGTATAGAAAGCTATCTTATATATATATATATAGCTATGTTTATATATATAATGTATGTAAAGCTATATCTATAATGTATGTAAAGCTATCTATATGATGTATTTAAAGCTAACTATATAATGTGTGTATATATGTGTGTGTGTATGTATATATATATATATATAATTAGGTTGATCACATTCAGCCTATGTAGGTAGAAGCTGTTCTTATCCCACTGTATACACACACACACACGTATATGTGTAGGTTACGTATAGATTAGGTAGCGTGGTATTTATTTGTCCTATACATTGACCTCTACATCCTGTCAGATATGTGCAGATTGTGTAAATAAGAAGCAATTCTAACGTGGATGTGTGTATATTATATATGTTGACATATGTGTACATAGAACCCGCCGGCAGATCGGCCCCCATCTAACAGCTGTACCGGTGGGAGCCGACGTGTTCCCTTCGCGCGGTTTTCATGATTCCTCCCCGTTAAGGGCGCTGTTCCACTAAAACACAACATTACTCGCATCTTTAGACACTTTTTGTTTCTATGGCAACGAGTGTCTAATATTACATGTAGATGAAGCTTGTACCCTATATAGTTCTTAAGACTGCGCGGCAGCGTTCTCCTCCCGGCTAGTAACTCTTTTCTATTGGCTTGTAAATGGCGTCACCCGGTTGCTGTTTTTAAGCCCGCGATCATTTTTCTGGAATAATGATAATAATTGCTGTGTGTTTTTTTTGTGTTTTTCTCACACTGGTTTAGGTCGAGACTATAAAGTAACACCGTGGCGTCCCTGGGCCAAGGCCAGCTTCTTCAGCGAGAGCAGAGTCACTTTTCAGAAGATCTGAGTGGCTTCACAATGATAAACAAGGACGCGAATCAGACGACGGAGCGGATCTTAAATCTCACCCTGGAGATCATCTACCTGTTGACTGGAGAGGTGAGGGAATTACAAAAACGATTATTTTAATTACTACAAAACCAAATTTTGGGTCATGTCATCCGTGGGAGGGCTGGGATCGTCTGGCTGGGGGGGGGGGGCAGTAATGCCCATCTGCCCTTTTCCACCCCCCCCATCATACACATTTACACACACGCCCTCTCACACACATTCATGCTAACACACAGACATTCATGCTTACACACTCTTACACATACATTCATACATCCTCCCTCCCTCCATCTTCCCCACATACATACTGGGGGGTTATATTACTGTATACAGCGCTGGGGGTTATATTACTGTATACAGCGCTGGGGGTTATATTACTGTATACAGCGCTGGGGGTTATATTACTGTATACAGCACTGGGGGGTTATATTACTGTATACAGCGCTGGGGGGTTATATTACTGTATACAGTGCTGGGGGGTTATATAACTGTATACAACGCTGGGGGGGTTATATTACTGTATACAGCGCTGGGGGGTTATATAACTGTATACAACGCTGGGAGGGGTTATATAACTGTATACAACGCTGGGAGGGGTTATATAACTGTATATAGTGCGCGGGGGGGTATATTGCTTTATACAGCGATGGGGGTTATATTACTGTATACAGCGCTGGGGGGTTATATTACTGTATACAGCGCTGAGGAGGGTTATATTACTGTATACAGTGCGGGGGGTTATATTACTGTATACAGTGCGGGGGGTTATATTACTGTATACAGCGCTGGGGGGTTATATTACTGTATACAGCGCTGGGGGTTATATTACTGTATACAGTGCGGGGGGTATATATAACTGTATATAGCGCGGGGGGGTATATATAACTGTATATAGCGCGGGGGGGCGTATATATAACTGTATATAGCGCGGGGGGGGCGTATATATAACTGTATATAGCGCGGGGGGGGTATATATAACTGTATATAGCGCGGGGGGGTATATTGCTTTATACAGCACTGTTGACTGATCTGTGGCTTCCTAATTATACAGGATTACATTGTTGTAAAAAAACCCAGCGACCGCGCCACACGAAGCAGCAGCCCCTGTACGCCGGAAAAGTCCTGCCGGTCGGAGAGCCCCGACGCGCTGTCCCCGCCCCCGTCGCCGATACGAGAGAGAGACAGCGACAAGAGAATTCTCGAACTGACCAGCCGGATCATTCAGCTTCTGATGAAAGAGGTGAATATTCCCCGGCCGCGGGAAACTTTGTGTTAAATGTGGGGGGGGGCTTGTGAAATGTACGTGAATAACGGCGCCGTTTTACCCGTGTGCCAGGTTCCCGTCAGGTATGGGGACATCACTGTCCATTTTTCCCTGGAAGAGTGGGAGTATTTAGAGGAACACCAAGAACTCTACAAGGACGTAACGGCGGGGAACCACCTGTCCCCCAACTCAACGGGTAAGCACCTTAATCCCGATCTTCTCATCACAAACACCTTGACGCGTGGGCAGGCAGGGGTTAAGTGATTCAAGGAGACAGAGATGACACGTTCACTCGGTGGATGACATCACACACATGGTTCATTCGCCAAGTCAAAATGCATGCATAATAAGCAGCTAAAAGGAGAATGAAACCGGTTCTGCTCAACGTCCAGCACTGGAAGACCCTCAGAGCGATGGGCTGCCCACCATAGCTAGAAGGAGCCCCGCTATAAGTCTGCTCTTGGTCGTAGACAACGAGACGCCCACCTCCTGGAGAGCGTTCTTCACATGGCTAGATGTTGGGAAGGGGTTCATCTTCTTCTTCATCAAGGACATAATAATAATACGATCATCCACTGGAGTTATCTTCCATGGTTGTCCAGGCCGTTTGGTGCGGATGAGCTCGCCAACGCGTTCCTTCTACTGGATTGTTGATTTAGCCACCCCGTAAAGAGACCGCCTATCGAGAGTTCATGGCAACGGGTTCCAAATGGAAATTCCATTTTTTTTGAGTCAACGCCGGAGCTTTTAGCTGGTTAATTGTTAATTTAATAACGAGGGAACGCCTGGCCATGAAACAGCTTCTCGGCCAATGGTCTGCTTACTCTCGAGCCCCTGAAAAAGGGGGAACTATGGATGAAAACTGGTGTCGTTTCTAAAACGACTCGCCCAACTTGGATGTAAACACCTTCAAGTTAATTAATCGATTGCGTCGTTTCCAATCCATGATGGCGGCCTACAGACCCAACATAACGATCACTGTCCAAATATTTATGGACCCGACTGCGTCCAAGGATCTAGATATTATATTATTTCTCATTATAGCTGTTTTTGTGCACTGTATATAAAAATAACGCCGTTCCCCTTTTTTTTGGTCTTTTTTTGTTAGATGTCTCCGCGGAAATAAGTAGATCCGAAGCGTCCGAGTCTCCCGTTCCCTCACCGGTTCCCTCACACGCGGCCAAAAGCGACATTAAGAAGACCCCTTTGACAAAATGTCTAAGGGTAAATAAACCAAGGACGAGACAGTGCAAGCCCACGATCGACGTCGGCGAGGAGTCCCCCACGGAAGAATTCAATCTCGCCGACGCCAACCTCTATACGTCTCTGGGCGCTTATACGTCGGCTCATATAAAAGACGAACCGGCTTCCTGGGAAGATGACGATCTAGGAGACATTGACATCTACATACCCGTTGACCAGACGGACATGGAGTATTCCTTCCATATTAAGGAGGAATTGGAAGCAGGGAGCTTAGCGCACGCTGGTATCCATACACACGGTGAATATATACCAGCGGAATATATAGATCCTGGTATCAAGGATGAACCGGTCTCGGGCGAGGACGGAGATCTGTCGGACGCCGAGATATCCCTCCCTGAGGAGCATCTACAGGCATCGGCGCAGAGGAGGTGTAGCTACGTGGACCGCGACGAATACTTTCCTGGCCTTTCAGATCTGGGGAAAGGCGGGGCGACCCGCAAAGCGCACCGGCTGACCTGCTTCGAATGCGGGAAGCTCTTCCGCTTCCGGTCGGACCTCATCGCGCATCAACGAGCCCACGGCGAGGAGAAGGCGTTCTCCTATTCCGTGCGCGAGAACCTCTTCGCGCTCAGCTCCCACCTGACCCCCCACGCCGACGACAAAACGTTCTCCTGCCCGGAGTGCGGGAAGCGGTTCGCGTGCGCCTCCCACCTCCTCGTGCACAAGCGGGTCCACTCGGGGGAGAAGCCGTTCACGTGCTCGGAGTGCGGGAAGTGCTTCTCCTGCGGCTCGCACCTGGCGCGCCACCAGAGGATTCACACGGGCGAGAAGCCCTTCTCGTGCGCCTTGTGCGGCAAGTTCTTCACGCGCAGCTCCAGCCTCATCCGCCACAAAATGGTGCACACGGGAGAGAAGCCGTACTCGTGCCTCCAGTGCGGCAAGTGCTTCACCCGCGGGACCAGCCTGGTCCGGCATCAGAAGCTTCACGCGGGGGAGAAAACGTACTCGTGTTCCGAGTGCGGCAAACAGTTCAGCAGTTACTCGACTCTCCTTCGGCATAAAGCGATGCACACAGAAAGGAAACCTATTACCTTGCACTAAAAAAAAAATTCCTAAAAAATGTTTTTTTTTTTGTTTCTACATAAATGCAAATTTTTGAAAATCAACCACAATTCTCGTCGATTCCGCTTCCTGACCTGGTGGGCCCTCGAGGCTCCTGAGGTCAGGAGAACGTATCTCCATACACTACACCGCTGCGATTATGTTTACGACTTAAAACAAGCGCTATAGGGGTCTCAAGAACCAACATTTAAGGTCGGCCAAAGAGGGACGTTTCACTGGTTGAGCTTTGGTCACGTGACAAGCGTTAGCAGCAAAAATGATGAATTAAGGAGGCAACGTTTGACATTCTTAATTGGTTACACCTGGAAAGCGATAGAATAATGCCAGTCCGGCTAAGTATAAGAGGTCTTTTTTTAAATGTCGAGATTTGGTTATTTTGTTTTAATTTTATAGTAAAAAGAAAAATCTAAATCAAATCAATATTCGGTGGGACCACCCTTTGCCTTCAAGAAAGCATGTTCTGCCCAAGCTCTTTTGAAGAAGCGGAAAGGAATGGGCAAGGTGGGGGACAGCAGACGCAGCGGTCAGCCGAGTAAAGACACCATCGGAAGATGTCTAGGAGTGTCAACAGGTGAGCGTTGGCAGAGGACAGTAGGACCTTGGTCCACCCATCTACTGTCTGGTTGGACGTGGTCTTCATGGAAGACTCGCGGCCAAAAGTCATGCCTCTGACGTGGAAACGAGGCCAAGTCGCTCAACTATTCACGAAAACATAGGAATTGGGGTGCAGAAAAATGGCAGCAGGTGCTCTGGGCCGATGAGTCAAAATGTGAAGCATATGGCTGTAGCAGAGGGCCCCTTGTGGAGAGGGGTGCAGGAATGAGCGGAAACATGGTGGAGCCTCCTCACAAGTTCTGGGTGGCATTTTTGCGAGTGCGGTTGGGGATTTGGTCAGAATGAATGGTCTCGATGTTGAGAAGTACAGACGGACACTTATCCATCATGCAATACCATCAGAGAGGTGTGTGGCCCTAAATGTATTCTGCAGCATGGCAACGACCCCCAAACATACAGCCAAAGCCATTAAGAACTATCTCCAGCGTAACCATGGAGACCTGGGGGTGATGAATGGTCCCCATACAGCCCTCATCTTAATATCATCAACGCTGTCTGGGGTTACATGAGGAGAGAGGAGGAACTGAGGAGGAACTTGTGGTCGCTTGGAACGACCTACCTGCCGAGTTCCTTAACTATGCAAGCGTACCTAGAAGAAATCGTGGGGTTTCACCAAATATTGATTTCTTTGGAGGTTTCTCTTCTGTCCATTCACTTTTTTTTATTTTATTTGTTAAATGATAAAAAAAAAATAAACTATTAACGTCTATTTTTTAAAGCATTCTTTATTGTATTTTCTTCACGCCTGCTTAAAGCTTTTGCACAGTACAGTATGTATTTTTATGTATATATATCGTATAATATGTATAGAAAATGTCGCCAAAAAAAGTAAAATGCGTATATTTCCGACAATATTCTGGCGTTGGCGCAGGCTACCGGGGGGGGGATTAGTGAGGGACACCCCTGTAAACATTGCTGAAAATATAAATATGGCACCTACAGAAAAAGTTAGTGTGAGTTTCTGGATGTGTGTGTTAGTTTCTGGATGTGTGTGTGTTTGGGTGTTAGTGTGAGTTTCTGGATGTGTGTGGGTCTGACCGTGTGTTAGTGTGACTTTCTGGATGTGTGTGGGTCTGACCGTGTGTTAGTGTGAGTTTCTGGATGTGTGTGGGTGTTAGTGTGAGTTTCTGGATGTGTGTGGGTTTGAGTGTGTGTTAGTGTGAGTTTCTGGATGTGTGTGGGTCTGACCGTGTGTGAGTGTGAGTTTCTGGATGTGTGTGGGTCTGAGTGTGTGTTAGTGTGAGTTTCTGGATGTGTGTGTCTGGGTGTGTGTTAGTGCGAGTTTCTGGATGTGCGTGTTTGGGTTTTGTGTGAGTTTCTGGATGTGTGGGTCTGAGTGTGTGTTAGTGTGATTTTCTGGATGTGTGTGTTAGTGTGATATTCTGGATGAGTGTGGGTCTGAGTGTGTGTTAGTTTCTAGCTGTGTTGGTGTGAGTGTCTGTGCATGTGTGTGGGTCTGGGCGTGTGTGAGTTTTTGGATGTGTGTCAGTGTGTGTTAGTGTGAGTTTCAATGTCATCGGTGGGCGGGACAAATGATATCACTGGGCAGAGCTGGTGATGTTGTAGGCGGGGCTAGTGCCGACCACTTTATATTTCACGGGGGGGGGGTCTAAACGCCATCGCTCCGACCCGGAGATTTCAGGCTGTGACCCTAAGACCGGGAGAAGCAGCTCCTCACCCCGGAGTCTCTGTGCAAAACCCGGACAGATCCCGGGAGGCCAGGAGATAATGGAATGTGTCAATGGAATATACCAAGGGGGCAGTAGAAGGGCAAATGCATACTGGAGGGGGATTCTGCATCAAGGGGTACCACAAGTATATACGATGGCTGCACTGTCCCTTTAAGACATATCTCACAATGCTTCAAATGGCCAAAGTGGGGCACTTTTGCCTTGTGGGTGGGGTTAGAGGTGTGGCTCTTTACTTTGGAGCTTGACTTTGCTCTTTTTAAGGTTTTTTGTGGCCCAGTAATAGCATTTTTTGGCATTAAAAGAAATTAGTATTAAAATGATTGTCTTTCATAAATGTTGTGATTAATTAGTTTAGACCCAGGAGCCAGGTGGCTTAAGGTAATGGGAGTTGCAGTTCCACACCAAGCATAAGCTTACAAACTGTGAGGATCACACACAAAAGGGGAGAGTTGTAAACGCCCGAGAGCCAAAAGAGCTTTACGCAGCAGGCGACATTTTTATGGAGCTCCAGATTTACACCCATCCCATGCTGGTGGAGGCGCTTCCTCTAGCGTTTAGAGCTCGCCTCCATCCACGCCACGTGACCGAGAATGGATTCCCTGGTTGAGCCAATGAAGCGGGAGGGTGTGCGGAACGTCACTTCCGTTTACTGTCAGATCAGCTGCTAACAACGTGGATTGTTTTGCAGGTCGGTGCCGCTGTTATTATGGTGAATATTTACATTCTGCGTCAGTCCCCGGCATACTAGGATTAACGTATAGAGGCGGGTCATATATGAGCGTTAATCCCGTTAAAAATCCGTTCCTATTATGCACACATGCGCAGCAGGGACTTTTATTGCATCTTATATCTCTCATATATATTTATTATATTTATATGTATATATATAATTATTTTTATATTAGTATTATATAAACATGCGTAGCAGGGGCTTTCATTTAATCTTATATCTGTTATATATATATATATAATATATAATATTTATATAATATAACCCCTAGAGGTACAGGTACGTCCACAAAAGGTGTGACAAGATTACCTTTACGACGTATCTGTACGTCCTGCATTTTTCAAAGCAGTGGAGACGTCTCCCTAAAGGGATCTCTATCTAAATTGCACGGGGTGTTGCCGAACTTGGTGTGAAGAAGAAATTCTAATTAAAATATGTATATATTTTATTTTAGTATAGTTTTTTTTTACATGCTAGCCATAATAATTATTATTATTATTTTTTTTTTTTTTGCGTGGTTCTTTGGTTTGAATATGAAAGTCCTATATTTTTCTGAAAAAAAAGGATGTATTATTTGTGTGGGTTCATTAAATCTGGATAATGGGAATGTTACTTAAATTCACATATTGTAAAAATGGAAAAAATTAAATAAAATGTAGGGTTCTAAAAGAAACGTTGGTAACCGTGTGTGTCGCCCCCCCCCCCAAACCACTGAATACTTGTAGTTTGCCCGTCCATAAAATCCCACAGGGACGCTAGATCAGGGCGTTCAAATTATCACATCACCGTAATTTGGGTCTCCCTTTAATTTGATGATTTTTGGAATTATTATTGTAATTTAAAATTAAATTAAAGGTAATAAATCTATTTAATGAAGTTAAATTTATTATTATTATTGTACATGATAATGAAATGTAATGTATTTAAATTAACTAAATTATTATTATTATTACTGTAAATGAAAATTAAATGTAATCTATTTAAATAAAAGTGATAAATTAAATGTAAATAAATTATTAGTAATATTTTTTTACATGAAAATGAAATGTATTTAAATTAAGTAAATGTAAATAAATTATTATTATTGTAAATGAAAATGAAATGTAATGTATTTAAATTAAATAAATGTAAATAAATTATTATTAATGTAAATTAAAATTAAATGTAATGTATTTAAATAAATGTAAAAAAATATTATTATTGTAAATTAAAATTAAATGTAATGTATTTAAATTAAAGTGATAAATTAAACGTAAATAAATTATTAATTATAATATTTATTATTATTTTTGTAAATTAAAATTAAATGTAATGTATTTAAATTAAAGTGATAAATTAAGTAAATGTAAATAAATTATTATTGTTATTCTAAGTGAAAAGTAAATGTAACATATTTAAATTAAAGTGATAAATTAAATGTAAATAAATGATTATTATAAACGAAAATTAAATGTAATGTATTTAAATTAAAGTGATACTTTAAATAAATGTAATTATTATTATTATTATTATTGTAAATTTCACAAACTGTTTAGGTTTTAACTTGAAGTTAAACATTTTCTCAAGGCTTAGAACCCATGCTGGAAGCGTCCGACCGCGACGATGAATAAAGACAAGAACCGGATAACCGAGAAGATCTTAAATCTCACCCTTGAGATCATCTACCTGCTAACTGGAGAGGTAAGTGAATTCACCGTGCTAATTCATTCGCTGCTGCATATCAGGGGACATATCAGAGTTTATTCACCAAGGGTGACCTAAAGAGGAACTTCCTCCGTATTTTGGTTCCAATAGATGTCAGATCCACCCCTTTCAGTTGCATTTATATGAAGTTGTGATTTACACCTTTTTTTTTCTTTTAATTTTAAAAAAAAGGACTATATCATTTTAAAGAAGCCTGATCACGTCGCAAAAATCAACCGCTGGGTATCAGAAGAATCCCGCCTGACACGGAGCCACGGACCGTCTCCGCCTCAGCCACGGCTACATAAAAAATACGAGAAGATTGCAGAACTGAGAAACAGGATCATTCATCTGCTGACTGGAGAGGTGGGCGCTGCATAAAACAGGCATTTTTTATAGTAATAATTATTATAATTATATATATAATAATTATTATACTTATTATTATTATTAACATTATTATTACCATCACATAAAAAAAAATTAAAGGAAACACGCTCTATTTTTTTTTACCAGTATCAACATAAAAATAAATTTTCCAAAATATTGTGTATTTTTTGTTTTTAAAATAAAATATTTTTTTTATTTTTTTCCTCTTAAATAAAATTATTTGAATTTTTATATATATATATATATATATATAATTTATTTTTTATTTTTTTTATTATTCATATAACATAGTAATATGTGTCTGAGTTCCCAGTCTGATATTTTGGCCCAATCTACTAGACAAACTCCCAGCCTTGTGAAACAATAGAATGTCTCGGTCTTAATCACCCAGACCCTAACACTCTGCCCAATGAAAGTCTATGGAGACATTTTTATTTGTGTGCAAGCTCGGCGTGACGTGACCTCCTGGTCTATCGACACAAAATCAAGTAATACTTTTCAAACTTTTTATTTTTTTATTTTTAACCAAAATATTGGATTCTAGGAAAGCATTTTGTGGGTTTTATTAACATTGTGCGTGGCTAATCCTAATAAGTTTAATGCAAAAGGGAAAAGCCAACTATTAGATGAAAAGGTGCCATGTTACTGTTTATTTCTCCGCCCAGGAGTGGGAATTTTTAGGAGAAGACGAGGATTTGTACAAGAATGTGACGATGGAGAATCACCGGCCGGTAAGATTACTCGGTAAGATGAGACTTTATATTGAGGTCAATTACTTGGCGTTCCGTCGATCACTTCCTGCTCCAACCCTTACGAGGGTCAGCAATGTCCGCACAGTGAGGGTCCAACGGCGCGGTATGTTTCGCCGGTAACCAATAATTCATTATTTGTGTTTCTTCCCGATAGATGAACCGTTTTCCATGGTTACGTGTAACGGGTTCCGTGCGTCTGCCTCTTTACAAGACGAGGAAAGCGCCACGAAAAATACCCGGGAAGAGAAATGCCCGAAAGCATATAAATCCGAGAAGCGCCGGAGACGCTCTTTGGGAAATGTCGGAGATGAAGACCTCTCGCGAGGCGGGCGGGATGTCCTAGTCGCAGATATGTCCGCGAATCACGTGACGTCTGCGCGTGTTAAACAAGAGCCAGCCTTGTGGGAAGAAGGAAGCGTGGACTTCACATCACCAGAACGGATGTCTACTTCTGGTCAGAACCCCGTAGAATGTTCACAAACATCTAAACCTCAAGTCAAAGAGGAATCCACCTTATATGAAGAAGAAGAAGCTGTGGCGGACACTGACGTTTCTCAGCTAACTCAACCTGCTTGGATGGAAGATCTCTCTCACCGTTTGAAGGAAGACCCATGCGAGGAGAGCCGCTCGTTGGATACCAACGTGTTGACCCCTGCAGGATCTACAGAGTATATACTCAACGATGATAAAGAATCCAGCGGGAGGAGCCTTGTCAAACAGGAAGCCGGACAGAGACCGTTTGTCCAAAGATGTGGCTCGTGCGGTAAGAACTTTGATGGGTCTTTAGATGGCGCCACCCAACATCCAACGCAAGGCACAGAGAAGGACTATGAAGGCTCTTCGTGTCCCGATTGTCTCGCTGGTAACCTTGATCGCCTTCAGCAGGCTCTTTGCAAAGGGAAGAAGCTGGTGTGCTCCGAATGCGGAAAGGAGTTTTCTTATAAGTCGCAACTGGTCACCCATCATAGGATCCATACGGGGGAGAAGCCTTTTTCCTGCTCCCAGTGCGGGAAGTCGTTCAGCTGCAGCTCGCACCTTGTGGCTCACAACAGGATTCACACGGGGGAGAAGCCGTACTCCTGCTCCCTGTGCGCCAAGTGCTTCACCAACAGCGCCAGCCTCGTGGCGCACCAGAGGACTCACACGGGGGAGAAGCCCTTTTCCTGCTCGGTGTGCGGGAAGTGCTTCACCAACAGTACGTACCTCGTCACCCACCAGAGGATCCACACGGGGGAGAAGCCGTTTTCGTGCTCCGAGTGCGGGAAGTGCTTCACCGACAAGTCGAGCTTCCTCAGACATCAGCGCATTCACACGGGGGAGAAGCCCTTCTCGTGTTCGGTGTGCGGGAAGTGCTTTATTGATAAGTCCAGTCTGTTAAGGCATCAGATTATTCACAGCGAAAAGAAACCTATAGGTTTTTAATGAATGAATGAATGATTTTTTATTTTTTATTTTTTTTTATTATTATTATTGTATTTTTTTAGCCTTGTTGCTGCTTGGTATTTAGTAGCATTGCAGACTTTGTGATATATTACAACATAAATAATAATAAAAAGGGGGGGGGCAGAAATGCCCATCCTTAAAATGAGAGGAGGTTGTCAAAGAGAAACCCACCCGACAAACCTATACTAAAATAAAAAAAAATAAAAATTTTTTAAAAAATTATTTATATATATATATATATAAATATATATTATTTTTTATTTTTTTTTTTTACAGACATACCCCACATACCTATTTTTTTTATGTTCTAGAAGGCAGCACCCATCCCTTAAATAGCACCCTACAGGGCAGTACTTTTAATACCTCTGGCTTAAGGCGTTAGGGGGTAGTGAATGGGAGGGGGGTTATACCTTTTACAAGTAGTGCCAGGGTAATGGGGTGTAAGGGCCCCCCCTATATATTTCTGCGCTGTTATTGGTGCAATATGGATACAGATCCCTTTAGGGATCTCTTGTTTATCTTACGTATGCCGGTAATGTCACAATGACATCACAGAGCCCACTGTATTATTATTTTTTTTGTTTTTATGTACAAAAAAAAATGACACTTTTTGTTTACTTTTTCCGTTGGCGGGAAAATGTTTCTCCCTCTCTTCCCTCTGATGTATCTCGCTGTGATCAGCCAGCGGACTGACGCTTCCTTCTGCCGAAAGAGTCCAGGCTGTCAATAGATAACCCGACAGCCTCTTGTGTGGCGGCAGAAAAAAGGGTACGGAAGGGGTTAAAGGCACCGAGCTGCAACCCCTCCATTTTATTATTGTCTGGCGGAACAATAAAAACGTCGTCTGGCAGTCCGTGTGGCTTCTCTGTTATTTTGAGTGCGACGTATTATGGCAGGTGTATGCTAGGAGGTTTGTGTGTAAGGGTAAGTATGAATCGGTGTGTGTTTATGGGGTGGCAGAAGACAGCCAATAGGGGAGAGTCAGATCTTTAAACAGCGACCAATCAAAGGGCCAGCTGCCTTCACAGTGTCATGCTATGGGGAAGGGCAACCAATCACATTGAGCCGTTAAGAGAGGGTGGCCAATTGGGAACTGCGGTCTCCGTTTGTGATTGGAAAGCTCTTGTGATGAGAAAGAAAATGTAACGTAAGGATATGATGTCGCTGGTTGTCATGGTGATTAAAATACATTTTTCTTTAGAATTCATTTTTCTGCATAAGATTTAATGCCTGAGTTAAACTGAAAGCAATGAATTGATTGATGTAAGTAAATAGCAATCCCCAAATCTGCACTACCGAAAGCAGTCAAAGAGCTGGGCGAGTTGTCGCCAACAAGATGGCTCCTGCGTAGGAAACCAAACCAGAAGAACCAATTGTGTCTCTTGTGCTTGGAGCATCGCCGTGCTGCATTCTGGGAGATTTGTAGTACCCAACAAAATGGCGCCCGTGCAGGAAACGGAGCTACAGAAGAAGGAATTGTCTCTTGTGTTTGGAACTATGCGTCGCCGCGTTCAGAGAGCTTCAGCGGAGGACGCTGCGTTCGAAAAAGAAAACGGGTTACGTCTCTAGCGCTTACATCCCCGTGACGCAGAATTAGCGCGCGTTTTTAGGAGATTCCCACCTAGTGTATTTTTTGTTGTGTGTGAGTGAGAACCCCTCGTATCCGCATCGGCGAAGCCAGAGAGAAGGAGTAGGCACGGTCCAGGGCCTTTGGGAGAAGGAGGACGGCGAGGCGGTACGTGTGAGGAGAGGCTTTCTCTCCATGGCCGTGATACAGGAACGTTTGGCGGCACCGAGGGCCGCTAATGTCCGTTTTCTTTTATTTACTGTTTTGGTGGGATAGTCTGCTTCCTATCTGAGACAGGAAGTGAGATGCTCTGCAGAAAAAAAAACAAAAACAGTCCCTTTAAATCATAACAGCTGGCAGTTACTGGAAACAGCGGCCATGTTGCTTCTCTGATGCCTTACATGTCATGTTTATCTATGGCATGTGAACCCCCCGTGACCGCGTCTACGGATTAGGTACATACGTGTATCAGAACACCCCCCCACCTTACGTCTGCACAAACTGGAGCGTCCATCGTGACTTCCTGTTCTCCGGAGCTGCATGATTATTATTACGGATCTGTGAGTGACACGCATGCTAACATATGTGTACACACGCTTACATGCTAAGGGGGTAACGTATCCACCCTGTCACTGCCCTGTAGACGTACAGGTACGTCGGCAAAAGTTGCGACGTGGCGGTACGTCCTGCGGTTTTCACAGCGGTGGGAGCCCAGCTGACTGATCACAAATAAAAATAAGCAGTACGATGATATCATCGTGACATCACTGTCATACAAAACATGCGTTCGGCACCCCGATCCATATTGCACTGATAGCCCTGACATTCAGTTGCCCCGGCAGGACATGTAAAAATGATAGCACCCCCCCCCATTAACTACCCCAAACCCCCTTAAACCAGAAGTACTACAAATACTGCCCTATAGGGTACGATGTAAGGGGTGGATGTGGGGTACACGCACACACACACGTATCTCTGCCTTTGACTCCCTCACGTGTTGCCGGCACTGTGGTGTCCTCTCGCTGCGGCAGTAACAGAGCGCAGTCTCTGACATCCGGCCCTCTCTTTGTAATTTACCCGCAGAGCCACGGGACCGGCCCCATCGCTGCGATAATGAAGGACGGGAAGCAGGCATCTGAACGGATCCTGAACATCACCTTGGAGATCATCTACCTGCTCACTGGAGAGGTGAGGTAACCGCAGCATCCCTTCCCCTGTCATATTCCTGTTACCTTGACCCATACCTCCCGAGTGTCCCGGTTATCAACTTCAGTCCGGGTTTCAGCTGTCTAGAGTAGAGTCCTCGGTTTGGCGGTGGTGACCACGGCCCGGTTGAGGACGTTAGTGGACTACTTGCATCGGTGGAGATCTGTCCTGTTCCAGCGCAGACCACCGTAGCAGCCTCTGTCCTCCATTGATTTCATTAGGAGCTCCGTTCACATTGGGTAGAATAAGTACAGGAAGTGTACTGACGAATGCTTCCTGTTTCAGGAGAGGCAGCTGGGGGGAGGAGCCAACTAACACAGAAGTCTCATCTTCTAACTCCAATAACTAAAGAATGCCTTCTCCGATTTGCGTGCGGTAAAATGTGCCGAAGTGCATGCAAAAAGGACTCCCAGTATGCATTCAACACAATATTACCAAGTTCTGGTGTATTCCACAGAGAAATAACGCCTCTCATTAATCCGCAGGATTATGTAATTGTGAAGAAGCCATGCGAGTGCGTCGCGCGCAGCCGAGATCCGTGCACGTCGGACGGGTGCTGCAGGACCCAGCGGCCCGGCGCGTTGCCGTCTCCTCGCTCGCAGGCGCGTGGGGAACACAACGAGCAGAAGATCCTGGAGCTGACCAACAGGATCATCCAGCTGCTGAGCGGGAAGGTGAGAGACGGGGACGGGTCAGCGTACGTTAACCGCGTGTCATGTGTCTGGATAACGGCTGCATTGCTGTCTCCGTCAGGTTCCGGTGCAGTGCGAGGACGTCGCCGTCTATTTCTCCCCGGAGGAGTGGGAGTATGTAGAAGGACACAGAGACCTTTACAAGGACGCCATGATGGAAACCGAACAGCCCCCCGACGCACCGGGTAAGATAACGTTTAAACTCTCTCTCAAACCACTTTCTTCTATGTTTACTCATCTGCTTGTACCTTCAGTGCTCTGTCTTCTGACCCAGGGTCTTGGGGTCACTTTTCTCATGGCAGGGAAGCTGAGTTGGGTCATGTCTACTTACCTGCCTGCTTACGGCTGTCTGGGACTCTCCCCGTCCCTGTGTGCGGCTAGCCCTGCGTCCCCATAGGGCTAGTCCATCAGAGCTCTGGGTAGACCACCCTGGGAAGCTCCCACTTACCATCATACTTCTTCAGGCTACACGCGTTACCTGATGTATTTTAAGAACACGTAGGGCTACCGTTGGATCCTGTAGCTATATCCAGTATATCCATACTATGATGAAAAGGGAATTGGGGGGGGGGGCACATCATTTATGCTGCTAAAATATCTTCGTTGACTTGCGAGAGTTTCCAAAAGACTTGTGCATTCGTACAAACCTCTGAAAAGGGGTAGGGACCCCCAACAAACCTGAATGTCCTCGTTTTTTGTCTCGCTTTCGTAAGGGAAAAAGGGGAAGAGATTTGTCTACAGAACGAGACTGCTAGAAGTAGTCAATTGTGGTAATTGACGGACTCATTGATTATGGCTTTGATTGATGGTTCTATCCGCCTAGGGTTTTGTTCCTTTTACTTTATTTTATGCTGGCTAGTCGGCATTTACCAGGGGAAGGGACAAGCTGTAGGAGATGCGTCCTTCTCCGTGGTTTGGTGGGAGCCCTTCAGGCAGGCACTAGAAACCTTTGCTCCGTGGAAGGACAGGACCGGGTCAGAAGGGCATATCCTCACGTGATGGAGCATCATGCATCGGCTCGCACCTTGGGAGGGTTCCGGCACGGCGGATCGAACCCCGCTGGAAGGTGCATGGATAGCAGTGGGACTGGTGGTGGCTGGAGGACCCGTAACATTATTAAAGGTGGGGGCTTTGTGGGTTTGCGTTGTGCGGCACATACACTGGATCTGGTGGCAGTGCAGGCTGTCGAAACTCATTAAAAAAATGTCGTAAGATCGCCGGGCACTTTCACCGCAGCATGAAGGCGAGCCAGCAGCTGAGCGAGGAGCTGGGGAAGGCAAGTCAACCCCGCCACCGTCTACGCCAGGAGGTAGTCAACTGCTGGAACTCCAACGTGGACATGACGGAGGCCCTTGATTCTCTGTTGGACACCACCAAAGCTCCCCAAAGGGAGCCTAGCACCTCTGACATGGTCAAAGCTTATCTATCCTAACTGCCTCTGCCTTCTACTGCTGACCCCCTCTGTTATTGGGACCAGAAATCTGTTATGTGGTCAGGCCTCTCCTTAGTGGTCCAGCAGCTGCTTTCATGCCCACCCACAGCTGTCCAACTCAAGGAGGTTTTCTCTCTGATGGAGCAACATCTTCAACCTCCAAAGAACACAGCTCGCCCCAGACATGGTGGAGCAGAAGGCATTCCTGATGTTCAATCTGCCCACATAAGGTTACACAGCACTCAGTATTTAGACTGGGGTGAGGTTCTAATGCTGCTGCTCTTGTTCTTCAACAATACCAATAAAGAGACCTCTCCGGCAAAATGTTGCATACAGGGTCAATGAGTGAAACCATTAAACCACAAAATTATCAACCCTAGCGGACAGGTAAACCCACCGAACTACGATTTCAAACTTCTGGAACGACTTCTCCCAACGGCGACTGGTTAAATAACCAAGAACACTTCAAAGTTCCTTTAATAACTCGGGTGTATCTCGTTGGCTCCCATGAATTATTGTGTCTAGTAGAACATCTGTAAACATATATGCTTTAGGATCCTCATTTATATCACTCCTTTCTCTGTATTCAGCCCCCCACATTTACTCTCGTCTTACGCTCTCACTTTCATTCGCTCTCTGAATGTCTCCCAGACCTTCTCTGATGACCGCTTCCACGCATCTCCGCAGACATAATCTACTGGAGAAAAATGGCAGAGCTTCCAGCGACGTTCTCTACCCAGATCCTTCAAGCGGTGGAGAGGACGTCACTGGAAGCTCCGCCATTTTGGGTGAATTTTTTTTTCTGCAGATTTCCTTAAATTTGCAATTCATCCGAATGCACAAGTCTAATATGTACCTTCCATCCACCCTTATACCGGACCGTCACAATATAATATATATATATATATGTGTGTGTACGCGCATGTGTACGGGGAATTAATAGCTTTGCAAGTTGACGGCTTCCTAGAACTGCTGTGATGTCATTTGCCCTTTTAAGGATATTAAAGTAAGCAAACTTTTATGTAATGACACACTTTAAAAAGATGAATATTCTGCTGCCAATACCAGTCTGAGCCTAATGTTGACTTATTATAGTTCCATATACCCCCCCACCCCCCGACTTTTAAAAGACAATAACTGATAAGCTGTGTACATCTCTCTCTACTCCTAATACATTTATCTCACATAGGTGGATCGACTGAAAGGTTTCACGCCGCCGTGTCTAAACCGGGCCGGGTCACCGACGATACGAAAGCCGGCGAAAGCAATCACATACCAAACAAAACAATATATAATAACGACCTACAAGAGTCACAGGTCCACTCGGCGGAGGACTCAGCTTCATGTGAGACTCTTGTTATCTTGGATGTTTACGCACACACAAACCCCGTCTCTTGTGAAGGAGGACATGTCCTTGACCCAAATATTTATATTCTTACAGACTGTTCACAAGCTACAGCTTTTGGAATTAAGGAGGAACCGGTCTCTGGTCAACAAGAGGAGACGCCTGCAGAAGAAGTAACGACTCCCGTTGCCGAAGAAAAAAGTCTCACAAGGGCCGACACAGAACTCGGAGGGGTGGATTATATGCTTGTTGTAAAGAAAGAATGCCCCAAGGAAGATTCGAGCGAGGAAGAGGAGTCGAGCTGCTCATCCTCTAGTAATTCCTCCGTGACATCCGTTGCCCCTTTCAAACGGCAGAAACAGCAGGGTGGCGGCGCCGCCGTTCCCCCTGTATGTGCCAGCGCCGACACCAGCGCTTCCGCTGTTCCGAGAAAGATTCCAAAGCGCTCGATTGGCGTCCACCGCCGCAGTAAAGTGTGGGAGCACTTCGAGAGTGGGGGAAACGGGTGCGTGGCAACGTGCAAGCTGTGCGGTAGGAAAGTGAGCCGGGGGAAGGTGGTGGGGCATTTCACCAATTCTGGTATGGTCCAGCATCTGCGCACGCACCACAGTGCAGCGTTCCCTGAAGGGCAAGCTGGCAGCGTTGGCGCCACAAAGTCTACCCTTGGGGCTTTCTATTCGAGGGACATGTCGGTGACAAATAATTTGACACGGCTGGTTGCGCAGCTTATCGCTGTGGGAGGTATGCCCTTCTCCGTAATCGAAGGAGAGCCCTTCAGGCAGTTGCTAGAAGCTCTCGCTCCCCACTACAGCCTCCCGTGTCGCACCACCTTCAGCCGGAACGTAGTGCCCTCCCTCTACCGATCTTGTGTGCTGTTGTTGAAGAACGAGCTTTCCAAGGCCGCCGGACACACCGTCCACTTCACCTTCAACATATGGAGCGCCGCTAGCACAAAGCATGCCTTTATCTCGCTGACGGCACACTGGTGGCAGCCCCAAGTCTTGGAGGAGGGTGGTACTGCAGCCGCTGCAGGCACACAGCGTGTGAAGAAGGGCAAAATCGGGTCGGAAGGGCAGAGGTATAGGTCATTCCTACTGCATGCTGAGGTTATAGACGAGCAGCACACATCAGCTCACATTTTGGCAGCTCTGCAGAAGATACTGGCGCAGTGGATCGGACCGCAGATGGGCACAACCGTAAAAATGGGACTGGTGGTGACTGACGGGGAAGCAAACATGGTCAAAGCTGTTAAAGATGGGGACTTTGTGGGTCTGCGTTGCGCGGCACATATACTGCATCTGGTGGTAAAGGCAGCTTTTCCAACTGACGGGCAGTGCAGGCTGTCGAAGCTCGTTGAGAAGTGCCGGAAGATCGCGGGACACTTTCACCGAAGCGTGAAGGCGACCAAGCAGCTGAGAGAGGAGCAGGAGAAGGCCAGTCTGCCCGAGCACCATCTTCTCCAGGACGTGGTCACTCGCTGGAACTCTACGCTAGAAATGATGGAGCGGATACTAGAGCAGCAGCAGGCTCTTCAATCCATGTCCTCTGAGCAGGACATTGGGGTGTCCAGGCCATTGGACAAAGGGGAATGGGCAATAATGGAGCAGGTAGTGGCCGTCCTGAAGCCTTTCAAAGATGTGACTGAGAATCTCAGGCAAAGCACCGCCAGTTTGGGCCAGGTCATCCCCTTATTTACCTACCTAACGCAAAAGATGCATTCCTTCCTAGAATACAACGAGGTCTTACTCGGCGATCGATTACACCCGGAGGTTGAAACGCTGATCGAAAAGCTGAAAGAGGAGCTGACTAGTCGCATGCAAGCCATCATGGACACCCCGGACTACATGCTGGCCACCCTCTGCGACCCTAGAATAAAGGGCAAGTTGGCCCTTAAAAATAATAACTTGAAGACTTGGAGTGACTTGCTTGTCCGTAGGGTGCGTGAGATGCAGAGCAAAATGGGAATGCTCAGCGAGGCAGAGATGCAGGAGCTGGAAATGGAAACCCTCGGCGGCGGCGTCGGCAGTAGCGCCACCCAGACGACCAATTCCCGATCGCTTGCGCCCATGCAGAGCAGCATTGCTAGATCCAGCAGAGCACCGGCCATTTGGGCAGAGGCCCTTGATTCTTTGTTGGGTACCACCACAGTTCTCCAAACTCAGACTAGCGCCTCTGAGATGGTCAAAGCCTACTTTGAAGAACTGCCGCTGCCTTCTACCGCCGACCCCCTGAGTTACTGGGACCAGAAACGTGTTGTTTGGCCGGGCCTCTCCTTAGTGGCGCAGCAGCTACTTTCATGCCCCCCAACCAGCGTTCAAAGCGAGGAGGTTTTCTCTGTGACGGGCAACGTCCTCAACCCTCGGGGAACACAGTTCTCTCCGCGCCTGGTGGAGCAGATGACGTTCTTGAAGTTCAATCTGCCCGCGTTAGGTTATCCACCGCTCAGTATTCAAACCGAGTGAGGTTTGAATGCTGCTGCTCTTCTTTACTCTGAGAGATCGGGTCATCGAAATGGCCCATTTTGGAGAAAATCAGTCCCATGTGTTATGGAGCTGTCTGCCAGTGCCTGCCCGGTGCCCTGCTGCTGCTTTCTCTCCTTCCTTGATCTAAGGGATCAGTTCATAAAAATGATCCAATTGGGGGGATTCGGTGCCGTACCTCGCGGCTTGTCAGGGGTTTTAAGGTTTGATGTGGATGGAATATAAAATAGTTGATAATCATAAACACCCATAACCTTCAGGGACGTTGTAGAAAGAGACTTTACTTAAAGCGATGATGCATTATCACAACTCGTTTAGAAGCAGGGCGAGTTCTTTGTATACAAAAGCCTTGTCCGCTTAAACCATCAGTACCAATAAAGAGACCCCTCTACCAAAATACAGCATACAGGGTTAATAATGGGAAAACCGGTTATATATATATAATTACCAGCAATATTAAAATCAACCAATCCTGACAAATTAACCCACTGAACGTCAGCAATCCAGCTATTGTCTCTTTATGTGGTTGATTGACGTCAGACTACGGTTTCTCATCCGTGGCTCGTGTAAGCAATGAACTGAACGATATAAATATAACAAATACGTGTCCTGTAGAGAGACGGTAAAATATCAGGTGGACTGGAATGCTCTCGATCTCGTTAGGTTGAGATGAACCATTAACCCCCTTGGCTGCAGAGATCGACCTTTGATTAAATATATTTCATTACGCCCCCCCTTTGTTACCGACTGTTACCTTTAAACATGTACACAAATTGCAGAACTGCTGACTTAGCGCTGTGCTTCACAAGTGGTAGTTCTTTTCTTTTTTTTTTTTATGTTTTAGGCTGTTTCTTTTTGAAAGTAAACTTTATAACTTTTAGGAAGCATTTTGGTTTCCTTTTTTTGGTCTTTTTGTTATATTATTGACACTGAGTTGTCAATACCTGATACACACGAGTGTGGCGGTTATTCTGAAATATTTGTATCTGCCTAAATTAAAAGTTCATTTTGAATTATATTTCTTTTACTCGGTTTCTTATATATACATAATGTCCTTTATCACACTGACCGAATAAAAAAGATCATACGGGATCAATTTAATGTAGACTTATTGGACTAATGTTTGATTTATTATAGTTCTATTGAAGTTTCATCTCCCCTAGAGATATTTTAATACTTAATTTTTATTTGTTTCCTGTTATTTTCACATTGATAAGATCAGAAATATCATTATTGGTCTATGACGATCTGGAGGTAGACAATCGAATAGATTTTGTCCTCCCTAGACTCTTAAATGACAAAAACTGATAAAGTTGTATACAATTCTCTACTCTTTTTTTTTTATAAATTTATTTCACATAGGTGGATCGACGGAAAGATTTCAGACCATCGGGTCTAAACCGGACCGGGTCAAAGAAGATGAGAAAACCATGGGAAGTAATCATGAACCGAAAATCCCAAAAAGTAATAACCCCCAGGAGATGCAGGTCAAGTCTGAGGAGGAAAAGTCAATCTCCTTTGAAGAAGGAAATGTCCTTGACCCAAACATTTATAATCCTATAGAGTATTGGAAGAGCGAATCTACAGCATTGAAAATTAAGGAGGAACCGGCCTCAGAAGAAGAAGACGAGGTCTCGGACCAAACAGAGATCCAATATACGTCTGTAATTATCAAGGAAGAGCTAACGTCGGATGAGGAGGGAGAGTTCCCGGCCAACGAGAGCCCCGCAGAAAACATGACTACTCACGTTATCGAGAAGTCAGTCTCTCTGGAGGACATGGATTATAAAACTGTTATTGTCAAGGAAGAATCACTTAACGAGAATTTCGGCGACGGTTATGATCCTTCAGAATATATGCAGGTGACAGATATAGCGAGGGTGGAGGATGACAAAGAATCCATAAGTGACTCGGAGCCACACGGTACATCGACGACGTTTAACTGTTCTGAGTGTGTTAAAAGCTTTGATAGTTACTCGAAGTTTGTCAAGCATCAGGCAACTCACAAGGAGAAGAGGCTTCCTTGTTCTTACTGCGGGAAATGCTTCTCTTACAACTCGCACCTCATTGCTCACGAGAGGATCCACACGGGAGAGAAGCCGTTTTCGTGTTCTAAATGCGGGAAAGGTTTCACTCAAAACTCGGATCTCCTTAAGCACCAGAGGAATCACTCGGACGTGAAGCCCTTCGTCTGCACTGAATGCGGGAAAGGCTTTTCTCAAAACTCGTATCTCATTAAGCACATGAGGTTTCACACGGGAGACCGGCAGTTCCCTTGCTCCGTGTGCGGGAAATGTTTCACCCAAAACTCCGACCTCGTGAAGCACCAGAGGGTCCACACGGGAGAGAAGCCCTACGCCTGTTCCGAGTGCGGCAAATGTTTTTCGCAGCACTGCTATCTTTATAAACACATGAGGTTTCACACGGGCGACAAGCGATTCTCCTGTTCCGTGTGCGGGAAATGCTTCGCTCAAAACTCCGATCTCGTGAAACACCAGAGGATCCACACGGGAGAGAAGCCCTTCTCCTGCTCCGAGTGCGGAAAGAGCTTCACCCAAAACACGCATCTCGAACGCCACAGGCGGTTTCACACCGGCGAGAAGCCGTATTCCTGTTCTGAGTGCGGGAAATGTTTCATTCAAAACTCAGATCTCGTTAAACACAAAAGATTTCACACGGCCGAGAAAACGCTCTTGTGCTCGGAATGCGGTAAAGGCTTTGGTTCTACGTCGGAGCTTCTTGAACATTGGAGTTCCTGTAGTTCCGCTCTTGGCCAAGCGGAGGAAAAACCATTGTCGTGACTCGACGGAATGAAATAATTCAAATTTGACTTGTGTTATTCATAGATCTGATTCCCCTCCCCATAGTTATCAATAACCGATACTGAAACAAAACGCCGCTAACTTTTTTAATAAAATACGAAGAAAAAAAATGGCAGCTGGACCAATGCCAGCCATAGCTAATATGTTAAAGGGACGCTCCGAACTTCATACGCTTCAATAAATATAATAACTTTAGCATCACGTTACGTAGTACCTATATATTCTGTTTTGTTCGGAGGCACCAGGGATGGAGGCAGCCCATGAGAAGTCTTGCATGTCTCCATGATATGTAGAAACGAGAGCAGGGGACTGTAGAGTATGAGCGTGGAGATCAGGTGGGATTGGATTTGTTATGAGAGAGATGAGTGAGGAGATGTAAGTATGGCAACAGGTATTGAATGCTAAGGTTTATAGGCACCCAGTGAAGAGACTGACGGAAGATGTGTCGAGAAGCGATGGGTAAGGAAGATAAACCTGGCAGCAGCGTTACTGGTGGATTATAAGGGGTCGGAATGGAAAGAAGGAAGACCCCAGTAGTCAAGACAGGAGATAGAGATTGGAGTAGGGTAGGTAGACCTGAGTGTCATCGGCATACAGGTTGTACAGACTAACGTAAAAAGAATTGGGGGGTCAAAGAGGTGTCTACTGGGATGCTTAAGCCACCGATGACGAGAGAGGGGAAACATCAGAGGAGAGGAAGCGGGGAAGTAACGATGAGAAGCTGTCTAGAAAGATTTTAGCAGGACCAGGGGGATGGTATACAGTGATGTGAAAGAATATTTTCCTTGATTTCTTTTATTTTTGCATATTTGTCGCATTTGAATGTTTCGGACGATCCAGCTAACTTTAGTATAAGACAAAGATAAACCAAACAAAATCCAGCTTTTAAATTATGATTTCAATTATTGAAGGTAAAGAGTTAATCAAAACCTAAATCACCCGTGTAAAAAAGTAATTGCACACCTTTGGCGGCAACAACTGCGGTCAAACGTTTGCAATGACTGCCAGTGAGGCTTTCTCATCACTGTGGAGGATTATTGGCCGCTCTTCTTGGCGGAATCGTTTTCATTCACCCGCATTGGAGATTTTTCGAGCATGGACTGCCTTAAGGTAATTTTGTTGCATCTCATTCGGGTTCAAGTGAGGACTTTGATTCGGCCTCCGAAAATGTAATTTTGTTTCTTTTGAGCCATTCAGAGGTGGACTTGCTTGTGCGCTACGGATCGTTGTCCTGTTGCAAAACCCAACTGCGCTTGGGCTTTAGGTCACAAATGTATCTAGCGGTTAGGTTAGGGCTTAGAGGATAGTGTAAGGGGGTAGTGTTGGGGTACTGTTAATGGATAGTGATACAGTTAGGTCCGGTTACAGTTAATGTAGAAATATAAACTGCATTGAAGTGATCGTGGATCTCCCTCTACCGGCCCAGAATTAAGGGTGACCGAGTTCTCCTCCTGAACTCTGCTTCAGGGCTGCCTAACCCTTTGTGCCGGCGATTGATGCTGAGCTCGGAATATGACTTCATATCCCAGTGCTCGGGGTGGAAGTTATGTGAACTGCTAGGGAGCACTTAAGCAGAGCTCTGAAGAAACCGACCTCGCGCTCCAACCACGGCCTGCAGCACGAGCAGAGGGAGAAAGGTAAGAGATGTGGAGAAAGGGGAGAGCTAAAGAGAAATGAGGAAAAAATGGCAAGGAGAGAGGAAGAGAAAGGCGTGAGACAGAAAATCAGGATATAATTAGAAAAAAAAAAGATGAGGAGGAAGTGGGAGATAAGATTGATCGGGATAGAAAAAGAAGAGCCGAACCGCCCAGGAGTACTAACCAGGAGGCCGAGCAAAGTGATGCAAAGAAATCATGCCTGGCGCTTTAAGGCCTGCAGCCATTTAATCACATGGGTGTACATCGGTCAGAGTCTTACATCCCGCGGCGGGGTGCGGCGGCACAATAAAGTGTTCCAGAGAAGCTTATAGTATAGTAATGTTATGTGATGGACTGCGTTATACATTGTACAGCGCTGCAGAACGTGATTGCGCTATATAAATAAATATATAATAGTAAGAGTGGACTGGCGGGCCGGTATTGGCCCAGACCGGTCAATCTTTCTCCCTCTTTTCAACCCTCATTTTGTTTCAATGTACCCCATATTATTCCTTTAACTTGTAAGCTCTTGAGCAGGACCCTCATAAGCCCACCATTCCTGACTGGAACGTTGTATAAAGTGCCGTAAGGCTAGATGGCAGCTCACATGCCGTATAGTATATTATAGTTAGTATAATTAACCCTTAATAAAATGTGACTATTATTATAATTTACGGTATTTTTGCCATAGGGGGGGTGTAGGTTAAAATGTATAGGACAAAGGTTTCTGTGTGAGAAAGTTTCAGTCAGGAAGTATAGGTAGAGACTACAGGTCAATTAAGTCCACTGCGCATGAGCAGTAGGCTTCGAAAGCGACGCAGCAGTCATTTTAACTACTGGCGACAAACAAGCCAAGTCAGCAAGCTTCGCCAGGAACGCAAACAGACTATAGCTCGATTAAGTCCTCTGCGCATGCGCAGCAGGCTTGAAAGGCGACGCGGCAGCCACTTTAACTACTGGCACCACTCGAGGCCAAAAATCAAGTAACGGCTACCGCCTGGCTGTGAATTATTTATCGCGTTAATAAATAATGCATTAACGCCGCGCTGTCAGAATTACAGTCGGCGGAGGTCAGACCGCGTCCAGCAAAATGGCCGGGGGTCTGGGAGTTATGTCTCTACTGACGTAGCGCTCCGTGACGTAGAATGCGTGCGCGGAAGGAATTTCCATCCCAGTCATGCACATCTATGTCTGCTGAGCTCGGAGACAGAGAAGCCGAGAAGGGTTATTTAAACAAACAAACCAGGATCGCCCACAGATTCCGTAGCGCCGTACAACAGGTATAAGCAATGCTTTGTAAATGTAGAAGTATAAACAAAGCTGACCTATGCAGATTACCCTGGGCCATTGTTATGCTCTGGGGTCATCCTCTAATATGGGGTCTGATTGTAACATGTCTGTATTTAAATTAAAGCAAAAATCAAGAGTTTAGGTTTTTTTCTGCTATGGGGGAGGGGAGGAATTTTAAGAAGGCAATGAACAGGATGTTTTGGTGTAAATAATGAAAGTTTGTTATTAACTTCCTTAGCGACGGGAGCTGGGGCAGTTGCTAAGGAGAATGTCTTGACAACTACGGAGTCACCGAATCAGCTCCTGACGTTCACTGTGATTGACAGCTCGGGCAAGTCAATACCGGTTATCAGACATACCTCTTATACAGAACACAGCCGGGCCCTTTGTAGTCGATTCCTGGGGGCCCTGGAGTAGCTGCTCATATATTTTAAGTACACAGCCATTCGAAGGTTTGGGGTCACTGGCTGTAACATAATTACAAAGGGGGTTTCTAACCATCAATTATCCTTTTAAACTTAAACTTGGATCAGCGAACACAACGTGCCATTGGGACACAGGAGTGATGGGAGTGATAAAGGGCCATTGGAACACAGGAGTGATGGGAGTGATAAAGGGCCATTGGGACACAGGAGTGATAAAGGGCCATTGGAACACAGGAGTGATGGGAGTGATAAAGGGCCATTGGGACACAGGAGTGATAAAGGGCCATAGGGACACAGGAGTGATGGGAGTGATAAAGGGCCATTGGGACACAGGAGTGATGGGAGTGATAAAGGGCCATTGGAACACAGGAGTGATAGGAGTGATAAAGGGCCATTGGGACACAGGAGTGATGGGAGTGATAAAGGGCCATTGGGACACAGGAGTGATGGGAGTGATAAAGGGCCATTGGAACACAGGAGTGATGGGAGTGATAAAGGGCCATTGGGACACAGGAGTGATAAAGGGCCATTGGAACACAGGAGTGATGGGAGTGATAAAGGGCCATTGGGACACAGGAGTGATGGGAGTGATAAAGGGCCATAGGGACACAGGATTGGTGGGAGTGATAAAGGGCCATTGGAACCCAGGAGTGATGGGAGTGATAAAGGGCCATTGAGACAGGAGTGATGGGAGTGATAAAGGGCCATTGGGACACAGGAGTGATAAAGGGCCAGCTGCTTCCTGTACACGCTCTGTAGAACTCCCATGCTAGTCAATGTGAACGAAGTGCCAAGTAAAATCAATGGGAGTATCAGCAGCCAATCGTACGTGTCCTGCGTCTCACTGGTGTTTTGCTTGCTTATATGCAATAGGCTCCTGCCTTTATGGTGAGCTCTTGTGAGCGTGTGCAGGAAGTGTACTGACGAATGCTTCCTGTTTCAGGAGAGACAGCCGGGGGGAGGAGTCAAATAACACAGAAGTCTCATCTTCTAACTCCAATAACTTAAGAACGCCTGCTCCGATTGGCCTGCGGTAAAATGCGTTGGAGTCCACGCTAAATGGACTCCGCCATGCATTAATAATGTTTGTTAACTAGTAAGATCCTTTCTTGAGAGATGCAGATAACAAAGAGACGAATGGAGTCGGTAATGAAGATATACTGGTGGTACTGACGTGATGTGTATTGAGGTGAAGCAAGTTTGTGACACTGATTTAACCCTTTTGGTTCTCAGGCTATCCCTCCTTCGCATTGTGTTTAATTGTTCTAACTCTATCCGAGTTACAATTAAAATTAAGACGGCATCCAGTGCCTCGTTTCTGTCCCTCACGTTATTTGGTCATTCTGTATCTTACAGAACACGATATATAAGAACACGATATATAACCGCGGAGCCCGGGATATGACAAACTCCGTGACTATGAAGGACAGGAACCGGCTGTCTGAGCAGATCGTGGATCTCGCCCTGGGGATCATCTCCCTGTTGATCGGAAAGGTAAGGGCTTGAAAGATAGGAAGAACGGGGGTTGGGGAGCCGCTCGGATATAAAAGAGGACTCCTGATTCATTTCCTAGCGAAAGGGACAGTTTAATGTGTCGTGCATCCCCGCTAAACAAAATGCACATTAACGTATTCTGCAATTGTTTTAATGAAATCTTTACGTGAACGGAAAAAAATAAATCCGCTCGCCTTTGGGAGAAGCTGCAGTGCAGCCACCACTCTGCTCTCAAAGTCAGGAATCGGTGGTAGGAGGCCAAGGAGCCGAGGGAAGTGAAAATAGAGTGGGATGCTGCTAACCACATTGGCTGTTCAGTTGTGTTTTGGGGTAAATAATGGAATATTTCTCCCGTGTCTCATAAACAGGAGTATGCAATTGTGGAGAAGCCTAGTGAGCCGAGCACAAACCCTGGCAGGCCCTGTGAGTCAGAAGGATCCTGTAGGGCCCAGATCCCCGGCACGGATCCTCCACCTAAATATTTGATATACGAGAAACAGAATGAGCAGAAGATCCTGGAGCTGACCAACAAGATCATCCAGCTGCTGACCGGAGAGGTGAGGGCCGCAGGGAAGGGGCATTATACAGTAAAACCAAAAGAGACTGGATAATGACTGCATTGTTTCCTGCGTCAGGTTCCGATGCGATGTGAAGATGTCACGGTCCATTTCTCCACGGAGGAGTGGGAGTATGTAGAAGGGCACACAGATCTTTACACGGATGTAGTGATGGAGAAACAGCAGACCCTCGACACGCCAGGTAAGATACGGTTAAAACCTTTTACAACCAATAGTATTTTGCATCCTTTAGGCCTCTGCCATGGAAAGGGGATTCCTTTTGTGACATGAAAAGGGAGCGCCCAAGCGGAAGTTCAGGCATTTATACGCTCAGAGTGTGAATGTGCTCGCTTTGAGCGCCATCACATTCGCTCTCGGCTCGGGGAGAGTAAGCTGTTGATTGGGATGTATCCCCGGTGATGCTTAAAACACCACGACATAGTATAGTAGTAGAAAAGTAATGTCCTCAGGCGTTCACAGCTGGAATTTTGTGAAAAAAGGGAAAAAAGAAAAGGGTATTTCAATCCGACTTGTTATAGTTCCATTTAATTTTCGTCCAGAAATATTCTTTCACACCGTTAAGATAAAAAATAATACCTTAAGTGCTCTATGGTGGTCTTTAGGCAGTTCATAGATGAAGCAATGATATGTATATATATTTTTTTACTACTTTTGAACTACTTATTCATTTATTTCCCATAGGTGGATGCGCAGAAAGATCCCACGCCGTCGCGTGTAAACCAGACTCGAATGAAGACAAGAAGGACATCGCAAGTGATGATGGTCCAAAGAACCCAATAAATAAAAGTTCTCAGAAGACACAGGAGAAGTGCGACCAGGATTCGGCTTCACGCGAGACTCCTGCAAACCTGGATGTTTGTGCATCTATGGTTCAAACGCAGACAGATAAAACATCTCCTCATATAAAGGAGAACTCGGCCTCCTGTGAAGAAGGAAATGACCCAAATATTTATAATCCTAAAGACGGTTCACAGGACGAATGTAAAGCTTTTCAGATTAAGAAGGAACCGGCCTCAGATGAAGAAGACGACGAGTTCTCGGACCAAGAAGAGGTCCAATGCAAGTCTGTAGTGATCAAGGAAGAACTGGCGTGCGAGGAGGGAGGGTTCCCACTCATCGAGACCCCCGGAGAAGGAATAACTACTCGCATTATTGAAAATTCAGACTCGTTTGAAGATGGAGATCTCACTGATGCTTCCATGTCAATGGAGTATACGACTTTCGAAATCAAGGAGGAACCGTCCTCCGATGAGGAAGATGCCTTCTCGGACGAGGAAGAGGTCGAGTACAAGTCTGTAATTATTAAGGAAGAGCTAGATTTGTGTGAAGAGGGGGGGCTTCCGGACCTTGAGACCCCCACAGAAGACATAACGACTCACATTATTGAGAACTCTCAGGCCTTGTCTGAAGGTGGAAGTCGCTCCGATCCGGACATTTCCATGTCGGTGGAATTTACAAATTTTCAAATCAAGGAGGAACCGACCTCGGATGAAGAAGATGGCTTCTCGGAGCAAGAAGAGCTCCAATATAACGCTATCATTATTAAGGAAGAACAGTCCTCGTGTGAGGGAGCGCTCCCGGACATCGACACAACCGCAGAGGCAATAACTAAAGGAAAGTCACGTAAAGAAAATGATACAGGTACAGTCAAGATTGAGGCTGATGAGGAGTTCACAAGTAACGCGCAGGCACACAGTACATTGAGCACATTTCAGTGTTCCGAGTGCGGTAAAAGTTTTAATAGTTACTCAAAGTTTGTCAAACATCAGGCCACCCATAAAGAAAAGAGGCTTCCTTGTTCTTATTGCGGGAAATGCTTTTCTTACAAGTCACACCTGATGGCGCACGAGAGGATCCACACGGGACAGAAGCTGTTTTCGTGCTCTGACTGCGGGAAAAGTTTTACCGGGCACTCAAATCTCCTTAAACACCAGAAGAATCACTCGGAAGAGAAGCCCTTCGTCTGCACGGAATGCGGGAAATGTTTCTCTTTGAACTCGTATCTCATAAAACACATGAGGTTTCACACGGGAGACAGACGGTTCTCCTGCTCCGAGTGCGAGAAATGCTTCACCCAAAACTCTGATCTGGTGAAGCACCAGAGGGTCCACACGGGGGAGAAGCCGTTCGCCTGCACGGAATGCGGGAAGTGTTTCTCTCAACACTGCTATCTTTACAAGCACATGCGCTATCACACGGGCGACAGGCCCTTCCCTTGTTCCGAATGCGGGAAATGTTTCGCTCAGAACTCGGATCTGGTGAGACACCAGAGGATCCACATGTCGGAGAGGCCGTTCTCGTGTCCCGAATGCGGGAAAGGTTTTACGCAAAACTCGGACCTTCTTAAACACCAGAGGAATCACTCGGGAGAGAAGCCGTTCGTGTGTTCCGAGTGCGGGAAAGGCTTCTCTCAAAACTCGTATCTTATTAGTCACATGCGGTTTCACACGGGAGACAGACCGTTCCCTTGCTCCGTGTGCGGGAAATGTTTCACCCAAAACTCCGACCTCGTGAAGCACCGGAGGGTCCACACGGGAGAGAAGCCCTTCTCCTGCTCCGAATGCGGGAAATGCTTCTCTCAACACTGCTACCTTAATAAGCACATGCGCTATCACACAGGCGACAGGCCCTTCCCCTGTTCCGTGTGCGGGAAATGCTTCGCTCAGAACTCGGATCTCGTGAAACACCAGAGGATCCACACGGGCGATAAACCCTTCTCGTGCTCCGAGTGCGGAAAGAGCTTCACCCAAAATGTAAACCTTCAGCGCCATAGACGTTCCGAATGTGGGAAGTCGGTGGACGGCACAACGGCGCAGCAAAAACAGTAGAGCGCGCTCTTGGCGGAAGAACGCTTTTTGAGCTAAGAACCCTGAGCCGATTCTTGGGTACGCTAGAGAATGCTCAGAAAAGTGGAATCATTTCATGTTCTGTAGATTTTCTCATTAAATTGTGCAGCCCTTCACGTTTACATTTGACATTTTCTCGGATTTAAAAATCTGTTATGCCTCGGTTATCAATAACTGATAGTTAGAAGTGCTAATAAAATTTGAAAGAAAACCAAACATCGCTGCTGGAGCAATGGAAGCCATTTTAATGCATATTGTGGAGCAGCTGGTGCAGGGCAAGACGTTGTCCCCAGGAGAGAGAGCCCGTCTGCCTCAGAAGAGTTCTTCATCCTCCAATCGGTTAGCTCTCCAGTTGGGCCTTTTGGGTTTTCGAGCAGCCATGGGACCTTCTGATGTTCCTCTGAGACTGGGGACAAATTCTAAAGGTGCGCAAGCAGGGCGGATGAGCCATAGTCAGGAGGCTGAAGTTGGGGGTCATTGATATCCAAGCTGTGGTCAGGGAGCTGGATTTCAGAGCAGAGAGTAGGAAGCAGAATGGTTGGAGTCAAACCAGGTCAAACATCATCAATGCTATTGAGCACGCTAGTATAGGATGCACTTCAACAAGCATAGGTGTGGCCACCACAGGGCAAGGATTAATGAGTCTCTGACACAGAAGTTGAAAGGTCAAATGGAGTGACGTCACTCTGTTCAGGACATTCAGCAGCCGCCATCTTGCGTGTGGCGCAGTTGTGTGCGAGGCTGCTGTAGTTGGAAGAGGGCGAATCCGGGGCTGGACACGTCAGAGGGTGATGCTGCAGGAGCATCCACTAGACAGCGTGGGGCACAGGGTGGGTTTGAACCTCGATGGTGTGGCAGAGGAGTGGACCTCGTGGCACTGGTAGCAGTCCGACCCCGGCACCAGACCAGCGAGTAGGTGACAATATTACAGCTTAGTGCCACGTTCTATTTTACAGATGAGTAGGGGTATTCAGATGTGTGCTGCACAAATGCGTGGATGCTCCGATTTTATTAAAGGTTCTTAATTATTACACTTTAATTTTCATTTTTCATTTTATTTAGAGCTTTTTTTGACATCGTATTGTTAAGCCCACCATACTGGAAATACTTCTGTGGACTTGTTATAAATAATTAGTAGAATTCTGCTAATAACTAGAATTGTTAGATACCCCTTTTGGAGTTTGCCAATTTAGCTCCACGATACTTGTGTATATCCTTGGGACAAAGTTATATTTTATAGTTTTTACTTATTGATTTATTTACACTTTTTTTAATAAATTACAGATTTTTTTTTTTATTATTTATTGGGTTTGGAAGTGCAGGCTGAGGATCCCAGTAACCCGTCGTGGCATAGCCTTCATCCTAAGAGAAATCTACTTTAGACGGTGGAACTGTTCCCCTGTTCCTTTGAAAGAAACTCCTCTCTTGCCTCTCGGTCAAGTGAACTCTCTCTGGAATTTTAATATCTTTCTGGATATGGGGTTGGCGATGGAACTTGACCAAGGTCTATAAAGAGCCCGCTTCCCTGTGTAGCCTGTCTCTGTCTCGGTGTGGTGTGTAGAAGACAGGCTGCACTTCCCTCATTCTCCTCACTTTCCCCCGTCCGCCAAGAAGCTGCGGTCAAGGAATATGAATTGTTCCTGCTGTGAAACTTCTCTCTTTGTAGAACAATGCTTGGCTAGAACATCTGCAACATGGAAGTCGGAATCTCTTATCAGACTCACCGTGGGCCAACTCTGTCCCCCTCCCCATAAAGTCCCTCAGACCTAACCCTGGGTCTTGTGGTTATTCCACTTCATCCTGCTTCAAACTTTGGGGGAGACCCTTTTTCTATTCCAGCATGACTGCGTCCTGGCGCACAAAGCAAGCCCCATAAAGACACGGCTGGATGAGTTTGGGGTGGAAGAACTTGACCGACCGTACAGAGCCCCGACCTCAACCCCAACAAACACCTCTGGAACAGAGATTGTGAGCCGGGGGTCTCATCCAACATCAGTGCCGGACCTCACAGACGCTCTACTGGATGAATGGGCAAAAATCCCACAGAAACCCCCCCAAAATCTCGTGGAAAGTCTTTTATGTATTTAGAATGTGATGTCATCAAAGTCACTGTTGGTGTAATGAACAGGTGTCCCAATACTTTTTTCCAAATAGTTATATATTCCTAACTGAGCAATGATGATTGAAGGGGGATATAGGAAATGTGTCACCCCCAACCTACATGCACAGTTGGCCACATCTTCTTCTGCTGCACCGATCGTCGGAGAGACTCCTCAAGGCGCCTCCAGGCAGCAGACATGGAGGTCTGCAGAACCCAAGATGGACACCCACTACAGACGGCGGTTCTCCGCGCATACTCATCCCTTTTTCTCACCAGAAGGTCAGGGTTTTCTTAGCGAGGGCTATTTAAGTCAGTCAAAGTTTGCAGATTATGTACATCACTAGGTATAGCCAATCAGGCTTGGACGTATCTCTTTAAAGCTCATTGTTAAAAAAAAAAAAGGGTTAATATTTGAAGCATGTCAGGGTGATGGGATTTTAATAATTATAATTTACTGTATTTTGCCATGTGGGGAGGTTCCAGTATACAGAGCACCAAGTATAGGTTAAAATGTATAGGACAAAGGATTCTGTGTGAGAAAGTTTCAGTCAGGAGGTACAGCCAAGCAATGTATGAGGAAAAGAAATAGAGTAAATCCCCCGCGCATGCGCAGCAGACTTAGGACGACGCGGCAGCCATTTTTACTACTGGCGTCGAATCAAGCCAAGTGAGGAAAAGGGACTATTAGGTGTTACCTCCTAGCCGCCAAAAACATTCGATGATTGCATTAATAAATACGCGCTGTAAATTATCGTAAAGCCGTCACACCGCTCAGCGAGGAGCGTTACCGCCGACGGAGGTGTCGCCCAACAAAATGGCCGCTCCAACGGCGGTTCGGATACGGCACGTCTCTATTGCGTAGCGCTCCGTGACGTAGAATGCGCGCGCGAAAGGAAATTTACATCCGAGTGCTACACATCCATGTCTCCTGAGCTCAGAGACGGATAGAGAAGCTGAGGAAGAAGAATATAATGTGTTAAGAGCGCCTACAGAACTGGTAGCGCTGCACAACAGATATAAGTAACGCCAGGCCAGTCTTTAAATAGATATATAAATAAGCGGAGGGATACGTAATAACCCAAACGTACAGAGACCCCACCAAGTCATGTGTTGTTATGTTTAAGGGCCCCTCATCCAATATGGAAACAAAAGGTAAGTGACAAATAATGTGTCTATTTAAATGAAAGTAGAAAAAAACTAAGAGTTTTAGTGTTTGTGACCCTAGAGCAGAGCAGAATTTTGAGGGCGGATGATGTTATTTGATGTTTTGGCATAAATCATGAAAATTGATTCACTTCCTTAGAGACGGAAGCCGTGGCAGTAACCACGGAGACGACAAAGGACGAGATTGCGCCGGAGGGGAACGGGCTGTCGGAGCAGATCGTGGATCTCGCCCTGGAGATCATCTACCTGGTGACCGGAAAGGTGAGGGGACCCGTGCTTAGTGACGGGGCGGAATTACATAAAAAAAGAGAGAGCGTTTAAAAGAGTGGGGGGATGTGCTTCCGATGCTCTCCTGTGAGCCAGCGGTGGGGTCGGCTGAGGGTGTTTAAAGCTCGTATGGGCAGTCGCAAGCAGGAGATGGTGGGTCGGGTTTCTGCTGAACCTCTCCATGCATTTTCCAGCTGCCATGCAATTAAAGAAGGCTCCTGGTTATCATGGGTTAAAACTATTAAAAGGGCCAATCAGCTTTCCCGTAACGGATGGAGTGTCTCCTAGATCCCCTAATTATCTCTTGGCTATTGCGTCTGCTATAGATAGGGCCCCGGGTACAGGATAGGGCCCATATAGTTGTCTTCTTGCTACCGCGGTCACCAAGTATGATGGCGACCCTCTGCATGCTGAGGCTCCTCGCTAGGACAACTGATATCTTACAACAGCAATGACTATTGGTTAAGTAAAGCGGGATGGCGTTAGCCACATGTTCCATTTTTAATTACGATTATCTAATGAAATCTCTCTTCTTTTTATGCCTCTGTTAATAGGATTATATTGTTGTGAAGAAGCCTAGCGAGCGGGCCACCAAGCGTGGCAAGCCCAGTGAGCCGGGAGGATCCTGTGAGACCCAGATCCCCGGCACGGATCCCCCGCCTAATCCCCCGCCTAATCCCCCGCCTAATCTTCTGAAGTATGAGAGAGATAAGGACCAGAAGATCTTGGAAGTGACCAACAAGATCATCCAGCTGCTGACCGGGGAGGTGAGAGCTGACGCGGATCGGGTGCTCTACAGCATAACCAGGGGACCTGTGCGGATAATGACAGTATCGTTGTCTCTGGTAGGTTCATGTGCGGTGTGATGATGTCACAGTCCATTTCTCCACGGAGGAGTGGGAGTGTGTAAGAGAACACGAAGACCTTTACAAGGACGCCGTCGGTCAGCAGCTCCTCGAATCGACAGGTGAGATGGGTAAAAGCCCTCTGGGCAAAAAAAATGTTCCTAGAGGACTTACGACTTGCCTGGTACGTCATCGTTTAAATTGACACCTGAGGTTAGCGGGGGTGATGGCTGTGGTTGACCGTTCCAAGACCCGGTTGGTCGTCTTCATCCAATAGCCCGAACTTTGTGGGGTGGTTAGTTAATGGGGCATTTAAAAGGGATAAAAAAATAAACATTTGAACTGTTTTCTTTCTTTTTTTAAGGAATCGGGAGGTCGGGCATCAGTGACGAGGCATATGCTATCATGGCGCTAGATTCTGATGCCACCGACGAGGAGTTTGCTTCCGATTTAGATATCGACCACAGTAGCGACGCGTCTAGCAACTCGGATCACTCCGGACCCCCGATTAAGAGGAGCCGTGCCGCCCTGAGTATCGATCCTTATCCTGACACTTACGCCCAGTGGGTCCCCGCGGCCGGCACCGTTCCAGAAATCCCCCCTTTCACCGGCAGCCCCGGCATTCATCCCGACGTGTCCAATTTCAAGGCATCTCAGTTCATGGGGCTGTTCATGGGCGACGACTTCTGGGAGCATATAACCTTCCACACGAATCTGTACGCCGCCCAGCACCTCGCCACCGACACGACCTCTTACGTGGCCAGGCACGAGTCCTGGAATCCCACCACCGTGTACGAGCTGCGCAAATTCTGGGCGCTCACTATGATAATGGGGGTGATTAGAAAGCCTTCCATACGCTCGTACTGGAGCACGGACCCCATTTTTTCGCACCCCGTCTTCACGCAGACCATGAAGAGGGGCCGATACGAGATGCTCCTTCGCTTCTTGCATTTCAACGACGACACCCAGTGCCTTCCTAAAGACGACCCCCTCTACGACAGGCTCTTTAAAATCCGGCCCCTTATTACGCACTTGCAAACGAAGTTCGCCGAGGTGTACACCCCCGAGAAAGAAATCTGCATTTCCGAATCCCTCATGAAGTACAAAGGGAAGCTGGAGTTCAAACAGTACTTCCCCTCCATGCGCTCCCGCTACGGGGTCAAACTGTACAAACTGTGCGAGGGGGCCAGTGGCTACACGCACGGCTTCCGGGTGCACGAGGGCAAGGACGGAAACTTTGACCTGCCGGGTTGCCCGGACTATCTCGAGACAAGTGGAAAGATTGTCTGGGACCTCGTGAGGCCCTTACTGAGCAAGGGATACCACTTGTACGTGAATAGTCCCCACACGAGCGTCTCTTTGTTCAAGCTCCTCTTTTGCCTGGACACCGGGGCTTGCGGCACCATCAGGCCGAGCTCCAAGGGGTTCCCCAAAAAGCTTGCGGCCGCCAGGCTAAAATGGGGGGCGTCCCTAGCCCTGCGCCAGGAGGAGCTGTTGGCGGTGAAATTTAGGGACCGGAAGGATCTGTGCATGTTGACCACCATCCACGACCATAGCACCGTGCCCGATTCCGGCCACCGCAAGGCCGACGTCGTCAGGAAGCCGGCCTGCGTCAAGGCCTACAACAAGCATATGGGGGCGGTCGATTCGTCGGACCAGCTGTTGCAGCCGTACCTCATCATGAGGAAAAGCAACGCGTGGTACAAGAAGGTTGCCATCTACATGATGCAGGTGGCCACCCATAACGCCTATTTAATTTTTAAGAAGGCGAAGCCCACAAACAATTGTACGTTTCTGGACTTCCAGCTCCAGTTCATCAAGGAGCTCCTGGTTCAAGATTACCAAGGGGCTCCGGTACCGGTACCTTCCGGATTCGCCCCGAGGCTGGGGGGCGTCCATTTTCCTTTCAAAATCCCCCCCTCCGCCAAGAGGGCCACGGTCCAGAAGCGATGCAGGGTCTGCTACGCGAAGGGACGCCGCAAAGATACGACCTACTACTGCCCCGATTGCCCCGATAAGCCGGGCCTGTGCGTCGGCAGCTGTTTTAAGACGTACCACACCGTCGCCGACTACTGAAAAAACGTTTTTGAATTGTTTCTGGATTTATTCAGATTTTTTTTGTATTTTTTTTTCTCTCACCAAACATAGTTACTGTTACTTTATTTTTAACAGATTAAAAGTTGCTAATTTAATTACTACTATGAAAATACTTAATGGTTCCGGGGGGGGGGGCAACTTTGGAATGTATTTGTTAAAAAAAAAAAAAACCACACACAAAAAAAATAGCCGTCGCCAAGATTCGTGATGAAACGGGTGCCTAAAACTGTCGAAATGACCCTTGTTTGCCTACTGTTTGTAAACCTATACATTTATGGGGGGGTATTTAAATTTGGGGAGGGTGCTAAGCTTTTCCAAATAGGACAAGGGCCCTGAAAATGATGCACACGTTCCAGTTTTAGTGCCATAGCTTTTTTTTATTATTTTATTGATAAATAATGTCTTACAAATATAAAGGTGTGCTGAAAAAAAATATATTTTTTTATATATATATATTTTTTTTTTGGGTGCAATAATTGAGGAAGGGGCAAATTACAGCTGGGGAATCCTCTGGTCCTGTTATATAAAATAGTCCTAGTCCTTTGAAGAGCACAATTTTTATTTTATTTATTTTCTAACGTTTTTGGGGTCGAGGAATTTTATTTTTTTCAATTTTTTTTTTATTTATTTTTTTAACCTTTTTGGTGCTTCCGAGTGCCTAATAACTCAATATTAATATCAGCGAAGCTTCTGGGGTAAGACTAGGCCCGGTCTTTCCAGGCCTGTATGGATATTTAGGACCTGTTTGGGAATTCTTTGGGAAAGGCTAAGTGTGACGGCGAATAGAGCGGAGACGACAGCGGACAAACCGGTTCAAGCCGGCCGAAGGACGCACGTGGCCAGCCCGCCTCATGCCCTTTCCTGTTGGCGCGATGGTCGCTTGGGACTGGATAACGCATTAAAGCGCGGGACTTGGTATTCAGGGGAGGATGCCGAAAAAGCACTTTAACCCCTTAGGGACCGGGGCTTTTTAATAACCCAATGACCTTTTAAAAGAAATTAGTGATGATACATAAAAGCCTATACTAAAATACAGGGGTGTCACTAGCAACCACTGGGCCCTGGTGTTGAAAATTGCTTTAGGGTCCCCAACTTTGCCCTCAAAACAGCTTGTGAGTGCCACCTTTGACCCCAAGCAGCTTCTCAGTGCCGTCCTTACCTTCAAACAGCCTGCCTGTGCCGTCTTTGACCCCCAGCTTGTCAGTAGGTCCCAAACATTTTGTCTGAGCCTTCTTTGCCCCGTCCTCCAACATACGCTCTGACATACATATCTTAACACGCAAAAAGTTAGCCAAACACACATATGCACGCTTACACATACACTCATACTCACACTCCCTCTCACGTCACTTATATATACACGTTCATGCTAACGCACATCTCACACCACTTACACATCTATACTAACACACAAACGTTCATGTTAACACACACTTATACATAGACAGCCATGCTCACATACAAACATACATACATACATACCGGGACCAATACAATCTCCCCGCCACCATTGGTTGTTTTACGGTTAAATCTAGCAATTAAAGAGTATGGAGTATATCAGGGTCAGATCAAGTATTAGTATAACGCTGTTTAATAATGACATATAATTTACTTATAAAATATTGTAACTATTATTACATTTTACACATTTTTTAGGGGGAGGTTCCAGTATTCAGTATAGGTTAAAATGTATAGGAGAAAGGGTTCTGTGTGAGAAAGTTTCAGTCAGGAGGTTTAGGAGGGTAAGAAACAATAGACCAAATCCTGCGCGCATGCGCAGCAGGCTTAAAGCGCCGCGGCAGCCATTTTTACCACTGGCGTCTAGTCAGGAAATTGGACTGTAATGGGTTACTTTCCAGCAGCGAAACCATCAAATTATTACATTAATAAATAAGCGTTAACGCCGCACAGCTGAGACTTATCTCCAACAAGATGGCCGGCAACAGCAGGACGTTTCTAATTGTAGGCAAACGTCTCTATTGCCTAGCGCTCCGTGACGTAGAATTCGTGCGCGGAAGGATTGTGCATCCCTGCCATGCACATCTATGTGTTGTTCCCTGAGAGAAAGATAGAGGAGCCGGGAAGAGGTATGTTAAAATTAATTAAGATCACTAACAGGTATAAGTAATGGCTGTGACGTAAGGACTATATAAAAACTCGCACGAACGTACATACGTCACACATAATCACGTGTTATTATGGTCTAGGGCTCCCCCACCAAGATGGAGGGCAAATCGTCAATAAACAGTCTTTATGTTCTTCTTATTCCTAGGAGTGTAGAGCAGCATTTTGAGGGCAGATATTTTGGTGTAAAGCATAGAGACATGGTTATATTCCTTAGCGACGGGAGCCGGGGCAGTTGCTAAGGAGAATGCTGCACAGCCTCTCCTGTAAGCAAACCACTATGAGTGCCGGGGAAGCGAGATATTATAATTCGCTTTTATTTATGTGGCGGCAGCAATTTCCGCTGAGCTTCCTACAGTCCGTACGCTCGAGGAGACTGACAGACTGAGGCACGTTGTTACATTAGGCGTGCAATCTACAGATACGTGCTGCGCTCTGGCACTGGGGGAGTTAAGGAGTCTAAAATATATAAAAATGGTTAAATGCATGCTGGAGCCCGTTTTGCGCGGACTCCGGTGCATTTTACCGCATGTGAATCGGTGCAGGCGTTCTGTAGTTATTGGACACTTCCTGTCTCGGTTTAACTCCTCCTCCGGCTGCTTCTGCTGAAAGCAGGGAGCATACCTGAGTATGCTCCTTGCACACGCTCCCTAGAAATCTCATTTTAGTCAACGGGAGCTGAGTTCTCAATGAAATGGAAGTAGCAGCCACCAATCACCAGTTTCCTAACTGAACACTGTCCTGTTTACCAATTGTACAGCGCTGCGGCATGTGATGGCGCTATATAAAACAGTAAATAACAATAATAACACTGATATTTTCAATCACTTAAAAGTTCAACTGAACATCTGCAGTTTATTTTAACCCTATAGACGTTTAGGTTATGCAGCTGTGATCCCTTCTTTGATTCAGACATTGTTGTGTACCCTGAATAGTGCGCTGATCATTGGTGTTGCTAGGGCCGAGTGACATTGATATGGAGCAACCAGTGGTCCTTCTTATTTACAATGCCAGTATCGTGGCCCCCCGGTGTCTCGTAGGCGGCCCTCGTGCCGTTTCTCTGTTCTGTGCCTCACAGGCTGACTTGGTCTTATTCTAGGGTATAATATATAACCGAAGAGCCCGATAACTGAGGATATGGCAGACTCTGAGACTATGAAGGACAGGAATCGGCTGCCTGAGCAGATAGCGGGACTCGCCCTGGAGATCGTCTACCTGTCGACTGGAAAGGTGAGGAATTGTATGACTCTTACAAGGGAATTGCCATCCCTGATATAGGACCTGCCTTTGAAATCAGAGTGCCTTCAGCATATGGGTACAGGGGGTCTTGTTAGACCCTCCTGGAACCCTCTTGTGAGCCCCAGCTTCTTTATACACAGGATTATACAATTTTGAGGAAGCCTGGTGAGCCGACCACAAACCATGGCAGGCCCTGTGAGTCACAAGTAGGCTGTAGGACCCAGATCTCCGGCACGGATCCTCCACCTGAGAATGCTATTGACCGGAAGATCCTGGAACTGACCAACAAGATCATCCAGCTGCTGACCGGGGAGGTGAGAGCCGCCGGCGATGGGACTTCATACAATAAAAGCAAAGGATGTGTCTGGGTAATGACTGCATTGTTGTCTCTGTCAGGTTCCTGTGCGGTGTGATGATGTCACCGTCCATTTCTCCTCAGAGGAGTGGGAGTATGTAGAAGGACACAAAGACCTTTACAAGGACGCCATGATGGAGGAACACCAGCTCCTCAACTCACCAGGTAAGATAACGTGTACACCGATGGTATTTTGCTCCCTGGCAGTCAGAGTCATCATGATGGTCACACCTAGGAACTCTCTGGGTTTGGCCTGGAGTCTCGGAGTCACTGAGCCCCCCCCCTAGTTCTCATCCTTTAAAGCTGTCTGATTCTGTACATGTGGCTGGCCAACCCCCCCTCAAATGACTTGCTGGACATGAAGAATAAGTAGTGCTACCCTTTGATTCTAAGTATGAGTATGATTTAAAGAAAATTTTGAGGATTTACAAAAAAAAAATCTGTTTTGTCCTTATAGGGACGCTCCGGCCACCATTCCATTGCACTTTCATTCATACGATGGCTGTGCGGTCCCTTTAAATGTTTATGGCGTTGGTGTAGGCTGTGAGACCGCTGTGATGTAATACATAGAATGAATGACAGGCTCTGCTTCTAGGACGCTGTAGTATCTGGAGTGGAACAGCATCTTTAATTTTCATTTCACCCATGAATATCTGTTAATACTTTTGGTTTTCTTTCATATATTTTTTTTCTGTAAAATGTTATCAGAAATAATACCGTTACTGATCTACGGAGGTCGTTTTTATTGGGTGGGAAAAATCGAATAGATTAGATCTAATAGCCATGAATGTTTTCTCCAAAAACTTCTGAATGACAATAAATAATATGTGATGTGTAATTTACTTCGCACAGATGGATCGGCAGAAAGATTTCACACCGTCGTGTCCAAACCAGACGTGCTAAATGAAGATCTAAAGCACATCGAAAGTGGACACGGTCCAGGTGATGCGATGAGAAGGACGCGTCAGAAGATACGGGTCAAGTCCGAGGAGGATTCCGCTTCATGCGAGGCTCTTGTTAACGTGGATGTTTATCCAGTTACAGATCGTGCGTCTGCTCATATAAAGGAAAACTCGGCCTCCTGCGCACCAAATATTTATAATCCTATAGAGTATTCGCAGAGCGAGTCTACAGCGTTTGAAATTAAGGAGGAACCGGCCTCAGATGATAAAGACGAGGTCTCAGACCAAACAGAGATCCAATATACGTCTGCAATTATTAAGGAAGAGCTAACGTCGGATGAGTTCCCGGTCATCGAGACCCCCGCAGGTAACATGACTGCTCGCATTATCGAGAACTCAACCTCGTATGAAGATGGAGATCTCACCGATGCTGACGTTTCCACGTCCACAGAATATGGATCCGTTCTCGTTAAGGAAGACTCAAGCTCACTAAAAGAAAATTGCGGCGATCGTTCTAACCCTTCAGGGTGCATTCAGGTTACGGATATTGTGAAGATTGAGGATGGCGGGGGGTTTAGGAGCGACGCGGAGCTGCCCGGTACGTTGATGACGTATCGCTGTCCTAATAGTGACTCGGAGTTTGTGAAGCATCAGGCGGCTCACAAGGAAAAGAGGTTTTCTTGTTCTTACTGCGGGAAATGCTTCTCGACCAACGCAAAACTGACTGCCCATCAGAAGACGCACGCGGGAAAGAGGCCGTTTTCCTGTCCCGATTGCGGGAAGAGCTTTATTAGGAACTCTGATCTCACTAGACACAAGAAAATTCACGCGGGAGACAGGCCGTTCCCCTGCTCCGTGTGCGAGAGACGTTTTACCCAAAAATCCGATCTGGCGAAGCACCAGAGCATCCACACGGGGGAGAAGCCGTTCGCCTGCTCCGAATGCGGGAAATGTTTCTGTCAGCGCCGCTACCTTAATAAACACATGCAGATCCACGCGGACGACAAGCGATTCTGTTGCTCTGAATGCGGGAAGTGTTTTTCTCAGCAGTGCTATCTTTACAAGCATATGAGGCATCACAAGAGAGACGGGCGGTTCTCCTGCTCCGTGTGCGGGAGATGTTTTATCCAAAACGCCGATCTCGTGAAGCACCAGAAGCTGCACGAGGGGGAGAAGCCGTTCATCTGCTCCGAATGCGGGAGGCGTTTCTCTCAGCTATGCTCGCTTTCTAAACATATGAGGTGTCACACGGTCGACAGGCCCTTCCCGTGTCCTGAATGCGGGAAATGCTACGCTCAAGTCTCGGATCTGGCGAGACACCGGAAGACTCACATGTCGGAGAGGCCGTTCTTGTGTCTCAAGTGCGGGAAAGGGTTCCTTCAGAGCTCTGATCTTCTCAAACACCAGAGGGTCCACAAGAGAGAGAAGCTTCAGCCTCCAACGCCAAAGACGCTCTGCGTGTGACAAATGAGTTTATTCTGGTTAAATACACGCGTGATACACGCAGAGGAGAAGAAAGTGTGCTAAGCATGCTCTAAACGTTTTATTTGTACATCAGAGCGTCTTCAATATTGAGGTCCCTGTGGTTCCTATCATGGCAATAAATGTAATGTAATACCTCCTCCGGGGTAACTTAAGCTCTTGCTTCATCTACTTCTGGCTGAGTTGGACCAACTGCAACACCGCCGAACAGTCACTCAAAGTAAAAGAGGTTTGTTTTTGTCAATCAAATCTGACGTAGAATCCTGTTTGTAACCGATGACGTACCCGGTACATCACGAAAAGATGTAACATACAGGACCAATGACGTACCTGGTACGTCATCAGTTTAAACCAGTAACCACGTCTCCTTATTCACAGGGCCGCCGCTGTTGTCGATCGTTCCATGACTGCAAACGTGCACAAGGTCTGATGACAAAGGCAATGCTGCTTCTTAATGCGACCGTGAGCTGCAGAGAGAAAGAACAGTAAAACAATTATTCCTTGGGTCCCCGGGGGGCGCTCATCAGGGGGGTGCCACCACGCCGGCACCCCTCCAGAGACGGACAGTAATGTCCGCCGCTAGGGGAGCAGGCTCGTTTGGGGAGATCAAGGATCTCCCTCTAACCGGCTTAAAGACGGCTTGCCGTGGAAGACCTGGAGGGAAGTCTTTGTTGTAAGATAAGGGAAGAAGGGCGCTGGCGAATTTAGAAAGAGCTTTCTTGGGGTGATTTTATCTCATATGGCTCCAGTAGGGTGTGAAGTTGGATGGCTCGGGGCTATGCATCATCTGGGGAGCGGAGGGATGGTCATGGTTGGAGTAGAGAGGTAGTATTCTTCAATATCAACCCAGCATTTGTCTACTGGGGAGGCCGAATCAAAGTGGGTTTTATACGTACATCTGTATGTAATTCAATTGCAGAGGGTTCTCCGACATCTCATACACCATGATCATACCAGATTCATTCCAGGGAGAGGATCAAGGGAGCCACAGGGACAAAACCAGGTCTTTTCTACACACCAGAACAATATTATTAATGGGTAACTTTAAATTAGGAACCGATAAACCAATAAACAGAGACTTAAGCCCTTCATGACCAGTGACGTACTGGTATGTCATGCCTAACAAATGCCCCCATGTCGCCGCAATCGCTGCTGCTTTTGGGCTCTGCAACCACCATCACCCTTATCAGTTTGCCTGAGGGCGAAGGGAGTTGTAAACGTGAGGCATCCATTCATTCATAATGGAGGATGTCCAGCAGCAGGAGGGTTAATAGCCTGCTGCTGGATAACTTATCTTTTTTTATTATTATTATATTATTTTTTAAAACTTTTTAATCAGGCTGCTGATTGGTCAGTGGGAGGTTTAATGGCGGTTCCCAGGGACTGGCTCCGGTGCAATCCCCCCCCCACCCCGCGCCATTCACAGAGATCCAGCCTACCACTGTTTTTTTATTTTATTGTAACTTTTATTTAACCCTTAATAAAACATTGTGACTATTATTATAATTTATGGTATTTTTGCCATGTGGGGAGGTTACAGGATTCAGAGCACCAAGTATAGGTTAAAATGTATAGGACAAAGGTTTCTGTGCAAGAAAGTTTCAGTCAGGAGCTATAGGTAGAGGAAAGTCAAATGCGCATGCGCAGTAGGCTTCAAAGGCGACGCGGCAGCCATATTTACTACTGGCGTCAGACAGATATATCTCGGGTTTACTCCTCGCTACTAAACCCCTCGATTATGTTATTAATAAATACAGGTTCGGTGTATCGGCCTTAACACCACGGCTGACCGAGACCAAACTGTCACAAAAGCGGCTGCCTGCGGGAGTTTGGAGGTGAAAGCAGTGTCTCTATTGCGTGGCGCTCCATGACGTAGAATGTGTGCGCGAAAGCCCTGTGAATCCCTGTAATTCGCGTCTATATCTGGTTGCTGAGCCCAGAGAGGCATAGAGAGGGGGTTTAGGAGGTCGCCAACAGATGTGGTAACGCAGTACAGCAGGTATAAGAAACGCTTGGTGTGGACAACCTGAGGCATAAGATATATTTATGTGTCGTACAAAAACATAGGACGTTGTTGTCATGGGTTACCCACCGTCATGGTGACAGATAATGTATATTACAATAAAAGAAGGAATAAACAAAGAGAGGTAAGGTGTTATGGGGCAGGTGACTATTATTTGATGTTTTGGTGTAAATAGTGGATGTTTGGTAACTTCCTTAGCGACGAGAGCCGGGGCAGTTGCTAAGGAGAATACCTCAGCCCTCCTTGTCATCAGACAGCCCACTTCTAAATGGCTGCTCATGAGTCTGCAGTCCATTTTACAAGTGCAGGCGTTCTTTATTCCGTCTCATGTAACTCCTCCTCCAGCGGCCTCTGCCGAGAGCAGGAAGTGTACCGAAGTATGCTCTTCTGTAGTTTTGCTTGGAGCCGAGTTCCTTCTGGAATCAATGGTAGAATCGACAATTACTGCTTCGGTTCTACTCAGGGACTTCTACTGAGCGCGTGCAGGAAGTGTACTGACGAATGCTTCCTGTTTCAGGGGAGGCAGCTGGGGGGAGGAGTCAAATAACACAAAAGTCTCAACTTCTAACTCCAGTAACTTAAGAACGCCTGCTCCGATTTGGCTGCAGTAAAATGCGTTGGAGTCCATGAAAAATGGACTCTGACATGCAGAGAAAAATAAAAATGCATTTTTGGCGACCAGAGGTGCAGAAAAGGCCAAGAGAGGCGTGGATTTGGAAATAAAGGTGTGACGTACTGAGATGAAGCAAGTCGGTGAATTTAATCCTTTTCGCTTTCAGGTGATGTCTGCACTTGGTGATCCGGTGGCTAATGTGTTTTGTACTCAACTGAACGCTAATGCATATAACTGTATCTGAATGCCATTGGTACAGAGCAGCTTGCAGTCCTCCTCACGTTACAGTTATGATTCCCTGGCATCCAGTCTCGTTTCTGTCCCTCATGCTATTTCATCATTCTGTATCTTACGGGTAGGTTTTGTTGTGATTGAAGAATACGGTATATGACTGCGTAGCCCAGTATCCGAGGATATGACAAACTCCGTGACTATGAAGGACAGGGATGGGCTGTCTGATCAGATCGTGGATCTCGCCCTGGAGATCGTCTTCCTGTTGACCGGAAAGGTGAGGACTTCTACAAACGTTACCGCCGCGTTATGAAATCCTCAGTGCATTTGTATGAGAACAAGAATGATCGTTTAAAGCGGACACTCGGCTATCGTATGAATTAAAGGGGGCATTGAGCTGTCGTATGATTCTCTCTTTTGACTTCTACGTTCCCTAATTATCTCTTTGCTACCGCGCTGGTTACAGCAGAGGATGGTTACGTTCTTCTTGCTGCTCTTTTCACCATTGGACTAGCGTAGGGTTTTATATAAATCACTCTTGGGTTAAGTAAAGTGGGGTGGGATGCCGCTAACCACATGTTATCTCTCTCTTTATGTATCATACGCAGGATTATACAATTGTGGAGAAGCCTAGCGAGCCGATCACAAACCATGGCAGGCCCTGTGAGTTAGGAGGATCCCATAAGAGCCATGACTCTGGTGTCCATCCTCCACCTCATTCTTTGATATATGAGCGAGAGAATGAGCAGAAGATCCTGGAACTGACCAACAAGATCATCCAGCTGCTGACCGGAGAGGTGAGAGCCGCCGCCGGCGATGGGACTTCATACAATAAAAGCAAAGGATGTGTCTGGATAATGACTGCATTGCTGTCTCTGTCAGGTTCCTGTGCGATGTGATGACGTCACCGTCCATTTCTCCACAGAGGAGTGGGAGTATGTAGAAGGACACAAAGACCTTTACAAAGACCTGATGGTGGAGAAACATCAGCCCCTCGACCCACCGGGTAAGCGATTAAACCTTTTCCAGAGAAAAGGGCATTCTGCAGCCAAACAATTAAAGTTTCATCATCATAGTCGTACCCGGGTACTCTCTGGGTGGACGTGGAGTCTCTGGGTCACTCATTGATGGAGCAATGGAGTTTCCCTAAAAATGTCTTATATGTTATGTCTCATTTTTAATTTTTTTTTCCATGTAGGTGGACCCTCAGAGCGATTTCCCACCATAATATCTACGCCAGACCGGGAAAATGAAGACCTAAACCACATGACATGTGATCATGGTCCCAAACACCCAACAGATAATAACCCTCAGAAGATACAGGACCCTTCTGACCAGAATTCAGCTTCACGGGACACATCGGTCTCTTGCGAAGAAGGAAATGCCCTCGACCCAAATGATTATATTTCTACAGACGGTTCACAGAACGAATGTACGGCTTCTCAAATTAAGAAGGATCCGGCCTCAGGTGAAGAAGACCGAAGCGAGATGCAGCATATGTCCTTAATTATTACGCAAGTACGAACCTTGTGTGAGGAGGGAGGGTTCCCCGTTACCGTGACGCCCACAGAAAAGGTAACTACTCCTACTGTTGAGAAGTCGACTTCGTATGAAGATGGAAATCTCACTGATGCTGACACTTCCGTGCCCACCGAGCCTGGAGCAACAGAGCATGCATCTGTCCTCGCTGAGGAAGAGCCAAGGAGACAAGGAGGAAGAACCAAGGAGACAAGACTTTATTGTTCCCATTGCGGAAGATGCTTCTCTTCCAAAGCGCACCTGATGGCACATGAGAAGATTCACACGGAAGAGAGACGGTTCTCGTGTTCCGATTGCGGGAAACGCTTCACTCAGAAATCCTATCTTCGGAAACACCAGAGGAGTCACTCGGAGGTGAAGAGGTTCGCCTGCTCCGAGTGCGGGAAGCGCTTCGCTCAAAAATTGCATCTCGCCAGACATCGGAGGGTCCACACGGGAGAGAAGCCGTTCTCGTGTCCCGAGTGCGGGAGATGCTTCGTTCAAAAGCCGGACCTTGTTAGGCACCAGATGAATCACTGGGGGGAGAAGCCGTTCGTGTGCCCCGAATGCGGGAAGGGCTTTTCTCGTAAGGCGTGTCTTATTAAACACGTGAGGTCCCACCGAGGAGAAAGACGCTTCCCTTGTCCTCTTTGCGGGAAATGCTTCGCCCGAAGCTCCGCTCTTGCCAAACACCAGAGCGTTCACGCTAAGGAGAAGAAGTTTGCCTGTTCGGAATGCGGGAAATGTTTTATGAAGAAGAGCTTTCTGGGTAGGCACATGCGGTATCACACGGGCGACAGACCGCACCGCTGCGCTGAATGCGGGAAATGTTTCTGCCAAAGGTCAGATCTCACGAGACATCAGAGGAGCCACAGGGGAGAGAAGCCGTTCTCGTGCTCCGAATGCGGGAAAAGTTTCACTCAAAGCTCGTATCTTCACATACACCAGAGGAGCCACTCGGGAGAGAAGCCCTTCGCCTGTCCCGAGTGCGGGAAAAGCTACGCCGGAAACTCGCTCCTCACGAGGCATCGGAGACGGCACGCGGGAGAGAGGCCGCTCTCGTGCCCTGAGTGCGGGAAACGTTTCACTCACAACTCAGATCTCCTTATCCACCAGAGGAGTCACTCGGCAGAGAAGCCGTTCACGTGCGCTGAATGCGGGAAAGGCTTTACTCACAACGAGTATCTCGTTAAACACGCGATGTGTCACAAGGGCCGATAGACCCGCAGCCGTTTGGCTTGAAGCGGTTACTCAGGCCCCCGTTCAGGCACACTTGCAGCTCCCGTTAATTTCAGTGGGGGCTCTTCCCTTGCCAGTAGTTCGAGATCCCAAATCAGGGCAAGTTCATGAATATATTTTGTATTTTATTTTATTATTTAATATTTTGTATTTTTTTCTGCTGTCGGCTTTAGCACCGTATAATTTCATAATTAAAAAGTGGATTTTTTTCCCATGACGCTTAAAACACTTTGTTTTTGTCATTGAACTGAAGTCCCATGAGGCTCAGCCAGACATACTACTTCCGTGATGCTGGCTGAGCGTCATGGGAAGTGCAGTTAACTATCGCACAAAACACCTCACTCCCTTACACCTTTCACGCAAGATAACTCACACCTATCGCACAATTACTTTCATCGCACCTATCACCCAAAACATCCATCCGACTGCTGCGACGTAATAATTTATTATTATTTGACGTATGTCAGGGTCAAATCATTTAGAATAATTTGTGACTATTATTATAATTTATGGTATTTTTGCCATGGGGGGGTTACATTATACAGAGCACCGAGTATAGGTTAAAATGTATAGGACAAAGGCTTTTCTGTGAGAAAGTTTCAGTCAGGAGGAATAGCCAAGCAAGGAACTATAGATTAAATCTAGCGCGCATGCGCAGCAAGCAGAGAACGACGTGGCAGCCATTTTTACTACTGGCGCTAAATCATAGAATGGGAATATGACGGGTTCCCTTCTGTTAAACCCCTCGATTGTGGTATTAATAAATACAGGCTCGGTGTACCGTGTGAAGCGTTAACACCGCTCAGTGAGAAGAACCACGGCTGACCGAGAGCAAACCGTCGCAAAAACGGCTGCCTCAGCGGGGGGCGGTTAAGTAAAAGAAGGGTCTCTATTGCGTGGCGCTCCATGACGTAGAATGCGTGCGCGAAAGGAATGTGACTCGCTGTGATTCGCGTCTATGCCTGGTTGCTGAGCCCAGCGAGGGATAGAGAGGGGTTTTAAAAGGTCGCCAACAGATGTGGTAACGCAGTACAGCAGGTAATAAGAAACGCTTGGCGGGTTTATCAATATGAACAAACTGAGACATTACATATCTATGTGAGATCATCATAGTGACGGATAATGTATATTCTAAACAAAGAAGGACTAAACAAAGAGAGGTAAGGTGTTATGGGGCAGATGACTGGTATTCGATTTTTTAGTGTAAATAATGGACGCTTGGTAACTTCCTTAGCGATGGGAGCCGGGCAGTTGCTAAGGAGAGTGCCTCAGCCCTCCTGTCTGCAAATCACGACTAGGATCTAACAGCTGTGGAGTTCCTTGGACTATCGTGGGGGGGGGGGGGGGGGCTGTGCAGCCATCAGAATCTGTATTCTCTTTATTTGCCCCGGGCTCTGTGTTTAATACACACTGAATTCCATTTTACAGGCACAGGCGTTCTTTATTTATTCCATCTCATGTAACTCCTCCTCCAGCGGCCTCTGCCGAGAGCAGGAAGTGTACCGTAGTATGCTCTTCTCTCAGGAGTCCCTTTTGGAGCTGAGTTTCCTCCGGTCTCAATGGGAGAATCAACAATTAGTGCTTCGATTACTGAAATAGGGCTTCTACTGAGCATGTGCAGGAAGTGTACTGACGATTGCTTCCTGTTTCAGGAGAGGCAGCTGGGGGGAGGAGTCAAATCACACAGAAGTCTCATCTTCTAATTCCAATAACTTAAGAACGCCTGCTCCGATTTGGCTGCAGTAAAATGCGTTGGAGTCCGCGCTAAATGGACTCCGACATTCACGAAAATAAGAGCGCATGTATTTAGGTGATATCCGTATTTTGTTTGAGAGAGGTGACTTAGATTTTGTACTCATCTTCACACAGAGTAACTTGTGGTCCTCCTCGCTATTTCATCATTTTGTCTCTTACCGGTAGGTTTTGTTGTGATTGAAGAATACAGTATATGACTGCGTAGCCCAGTATCCGAGGATATGACAAACTCCGTGACTATGAAGGACAGGGATGGGCTGTCTGATCAGATCGTGGATCTCGCCCTGGAGATCATCTTCTTGTTGACCAGAAAGGTGAGGACCTCTACAAACGTTACCGCGGCGTTATTGTCTTAATTACTGTTAGAATGAAATCCTCTGTGCATTTGTATGAGAGCAAGAATGATCGTTTGAAGCGGACACTCGGCTATCGTATGAATTAAGATCGCTAATGAAAGGGGGCATTGATAGCTAGATTGTCTTTGTTCGCTTCTGCTGGTTACAGCAGAGGGTGGATACGGCCTTCTTGCTGCCTCCTAGCATCGGCTTTGATATACCGAGATCTCTCGCTGCAGAAAGATCACTCTTGGGTTAAGCCAAGTGGGATGCTGCTAACCACATGTGCTACTTCATTATGTTTTGGGGGTAAATAATGGAATATTTCTCTTTTTGTGTCCATTACATAAGTTATGGTGGGTAAAAGGTGATGGAAACCCAAAAAGGTGATAATTGTTAACCTTATTTGCATGTGCCTACCCAGAATCCCTTGTGATTGTGGCAGCACCATGAGATTTCTGAGGGAAAAACAAGCCTTCAGGCTTGTCTGGTGTCTGTAGATGAGTGTTTAATAATACTTATACTACCTCTTTTTGTGTCCCAAACAAAGAATTATACAAACCACGGCAGGTCCTGCGAGTCAGGAGGATCCCATAAGGACCATCGCTCTGGCGTTGTTCCTCCACCTAAAGTTTTGAAATACGAGGGAGACAACGAGCAGAAGATCCTGGAACTGACCAACAAGATCGCCCAGCTGCTGACCGGAGAGGTGAGAGCCGCCGCCGGCGATGGGACTTCATACAATAAAAGCAAAGGATGTGTCTGGGTAATGACTGCATTGTTGTCTCTGTCAGGTTCCTGTGCGGAGTGATGATGTCACCGTCCATTTCTCCCCGGAGGAGTGGGAGTATGTAGAAGGACACAAAGACCTTTACAAGGACGCCATGATGGAGGAGAAACCCCAGCCCCTCGACACGTCGGGTAAGATGAGGTTTAAACCTTTTCTGACCAATGGTTCATGGTCATAGTCACACCTGGGAGCTCTCTGGTCACTTTTATCTCCCAGCCATAACCTTTGGTATCATTGGTCTTCACCAGTATCAAAACTCATAATATTATTGCTATGCAGACCACTCAAGCTGCTGTTCCACTTACCAGATCTCTAATTTTATTCGTTTCCTCTCAAGATCTTATCTTAGAAAGGCAAAAGAGAAACTTTTTAAGACGTTTCTGTGGCAACAGCAGTCAACTGTTGCTGTTACGTCACATAATTATATTTGCCTGGGAAAAAAATGTTAATGGAATTGATGGTTTTGGAAGAATATGAGTATTCCACCCAGTATTCCCAGTTTCTGGGTAATCAAATCCATTACTTGTATCCATAGTAATCTTCGTCTATCGTCTGATTTATTATAGTTCCGCTTCATTTTCATCTCTCCCAGAAATATCTTAACGCTTTATTTTATTTTAATTTCTTTTTTTTCTGTAATAAGGTTAGGATATATAAAAATAATAGGCTCTGGAGGACGCAATGACATCCTCCCCCCCAAAAAAAGGTCTAGTAACGAATATGTGATGTCTAATTTTTTATTCTTTTTTTTTTAAGTAGGTGGACCCACGGAAAGATCTCACCCCATAATATCTACGCCAGACCGGGAAAATGAAGAGATAAAGCCCGTGAAATGTTGTCCTGATCCAAAACACCCCAAAAATAATAACCCTCAGAAGATACAGGACCCTTCTGACCAGGATTCAGCTTCATGTGAAACATCGGTCTCTTGCGAAGAAGGAAATGCCCTCGACCCAAATGATTATATTCCTACAGACGGTTCACAGAACGAATGTACGGCTTCTCAAATTAAGGAGGAACTGACCTCAGATGAAGAAGACCAAAGTGAGATCCAGCATATGTCTATAATTATCAAGGAAGAACTACTCTCGTGTGAGGAGGGAGAGTTCTCGGTCATCGAGATCCCCGCGGAAAAAGTGACTTCTCCTACTATTGAGAAGATGGCCTCGTATGACGATCTAGATCTCACCGATGCTGACGCTTCTGTGTCCACGGAACTCGGAGTAACAGAGTATGCGGCTGTTCTCATGAGGGAAGAATCAAGAGCGTTTCAAGAAGATTTCACCGACTCTTTAGACTATATACAGGTTACGGACACCGTCAAGATGGAGGACGGCGGTTATTGTTCTTATTGCGGAAGATGCTTCTCTTCCAACGCGCGCCTGGTGGAACATGAGAAGACTCACACGGAAGAGACCCTGTTTACGTGCTCCAGTTGTGGGGACAGTTTTACTCAAAAATCCTATCTTCTGAAGCACCAGAGGATTCACTCGGGGGAGAAGCCGCACGCCTGCTCCGAGTGCGGGAAGCGCTTCGCTCAAAACTCGCATCTCGTGAGGCATCGGAGCATCCACACGGGAGAGAAGCCGTTCTCGTGTCCCAAATGCGGGAAAGGTTTCATTCAAAACTCGGATCTCGTGAAGCACCTGAGGCTCCACTCGGGAGAGAAGCCCTTCGTCTGCTCGGAATGCGGGAAAGTTTTTTCTCAGCAGAGCTACCTCTGCAAGCATATGAGGCTTCACACGGGCGACAAGCGCTTCGCCTGCTCTGAATGCGGGAAGTGCTTTAGTCAAAAGTCGGACCTCGCGAGACACCAGAGGATCCACACGGGCGAGAAGCCGTTCTCGTGCTCCGACTGCGGGAAACGCTTCACTCAAAACTCATATCTCCTCATACACCAGAGGACTCACTCGGGAGAGAAGACGTACCCCTGCTCTGAGTGCGGGAAGTGCTTCGGCCAAAAGTCAGATCTGGCCAGGCATCAGAGGATCCACACGGGAGACAAACCCTTCCCGTGTCCCGAGTGCGGGAAATGCTTCGTCCAGAACTCCGACCTTCTGAAGCACCTGAGGAGTCACACGGGGGAGAAGCCGTTCGTCTGTTCCCAGTGCGGGAAAGGCTTCTCTCACAGCGCGTATCTTGAAAGACACATGAGGTTTCACACGGGGTGATAGACTCTTTGCCGTGAAGTCCATGGGTGCAGCTGAACACGTTCTTCTTAGCAGTAGCTCGCTGCCAGCCAGAGTAGAGCCGCTCAACCGTTCCAGTTGGTCTTACGAGGGGCATTTTTCTTTCGCCGTCTTACCTCATCAATGAAACACAGAAAGTGACGGCAGATAAGAACCATTCGGCCCGTCCAGTCTGCCCAACGAAATTCTTGCGTTACCCCCAATTTTTGGTTCACGCTATCGCTATTACACATTTGTTTTTTCTCAACGCATACAAAGGCAAACCCTGCCAGACACCGCTTCGTTTACAGAACTCAATCCCTTCGTGGCCTTGGACGTAGGGCTTCTACGTCATGGACTTCTTGCCCCCCCCGACGGGATCCCAAATCAGAGCAGGTTCATGACAATATTTTTAAGCTGTATTGTAAGCTTTGTACAATTTTTATACGTGTAAAACTAAAAAATGTGGGTTTTATTTTTCCATTTTTTTTGCCTTTTATTTATTTAATGCAGAATAAATAAGGTTTCTAAAAAAGAAAGCCCTACGGGTTCGCTAATTGAGAGAGAGAACTTACCGTTGAACGGAGACGTAGCGTAAACCTGAAAATTGCTCCAGTCCAAAAAAAAAAGAAAAGCCCTGGTCCTCAAGGGGTTAATTAAACCATTCTTAAAATCTTCACTTAATTATCCGTTTATTATTCGATTTGGGTTTCTCCTGGCATAGAGACGTAGAACTGGACGGTCTGCCCGTTATTCCTGATGTAAGGACTCAAAAACATCAATCAGTCCTTGGTCCCATAGTCAGAATATGTTTTTCCCCATGCATGTATAAATCCCCCTCCCCCCCACTTCTACTGAGAGACTGCTCCACTTATCTACCACTCTCTCAGTAACGTGGAACTCCCTTACATTGCATGCATTCACGCTTATTGCTCCCCCCAGAGGCCCTCGATCCTCTACAAGAAACGAGGAAAGAAATACGATGAAAGGAGAAAAGGGCAATCGAAAGAAAATTAAACGTACGTAGAACTGGGGATAATAAAAGCCCCCTAAGATCTGATTCCAGGTCAACCCGCCAATCGGTCCCTCGGCAGGAGCTCGCTGAGCCGCGTAACAATATAATAGGAGATTTAGGCGATCCCGGCCCCACGTGGAGTCCGGAGTGGCACAGAGTGGATCGGATCTTACTGCTGTTTTCTACAGAAAGATCCCAGCTGACTCTTCTAGAGAGAAGATACCATAGAAGTGCCTCCAAGCGGAGCTGTGGAGAAAGGACATCCCTGCTGGGTGCCATTATGGATAGAAAACATCTGAGGCGGCACATCTGAGGTAACACCTCACTCACACCTATCACACATCACTCCTATCATGCCTGTCACACGTAACACCTCACACATCACTCCTATCATGCCTGTCACACGTAACACATCACTCCTATCACACATCACTCCTATCATGCCTGTCATACGCAACACCTCACACCTATCACACATCACTCCTATCATGCCTGTCACACGCAACACCTCACACCTATCACACATCACTCCTATCATGCCTGTCACACGTAACACCTCACACCTATCACACATCACTCCTATCATGCCTGTCACACGCAACACCTATCACACATCACTCCTATCATCCCTGTCACACGTAACACATCACTCCTATCACACATCACTCCTATCATGCCTGTCACACGCAACACCTCACACCTATCACACATCACTCCTATCATGCCTGTCACACGTAACACTTCACTCGCACCTATCACACATCACTCCTATCATGCCTGTCACACGTAACACATCACTCCTATCACACATCACTCCTATCATGCCTGTCACACGCAACACCTCACACCTATCACACATCACTCCTATCATGCCTGTCACACGTAACACCTCACACCTATCACACATCACTCCTATCATGCCTGTCACACGTAACACCTCACACCTATCACACATCACTCCTATCATGCCTGTCACACGCAACACCTATCACACATCACTCCTATCATCCCTGTCACACGTAACACATCACTCCTATCATGCCTGTCACACGCAACACCTCACACCTATCACACATCACTCCTATCATGCCTGTCACACGTAACACTTCACTCGCACCTATCACACATCACTCCTATCATGCCTGTCACACGTAACACATCACTCCTATCACACATCACTCCTATCATGCCTGTCACACGCAACACCTCACACCTATCACACATCACTCCTATCATGCCTGTCACACGCAACACCTCACACCTATCACACATCACTCCTATCATGCCTGTCACACGCAACACATCACACCTATCACACATCACTCCTATCATGCCTGTCACACGCAACACCTCACACCTATCACACATCACTCCTATCATGCCTGTCACACGTAACACCTCACACCTATCACACATCACTCCTATCATGCCTGTCACACGTAACACATCACTCCTATCACACATCACTCCTATCATGCCTGTCACACGCAACACCTCACACCTATCACACATCACTCCTATCATGCCTGTCACACGTAACACTTCACTCGCACCTATCACACATCACTCCTATCATGCCTGTCACATGCAACACCTCACACCTATCACACATCACTCCTATCATGCCTGTCACACGTAACACATCACTTCTATCACACATCACTCCTATCATGCCTGTCACACGTAACACCTCGCTCACACCTGTCAGTCACACCTGACAGTCTTGTCTCTACTACTCAGGGGGCCACTATGATACCTATGGAGGAAATGACAGGTGTACATGGCTCCGCTGAGTGCTATTTATCCAATCGCGCACCGCCAACTGCTGCCCTTATCAAATATGGCCGCCGCCCAATTCTCCCCTAAGTGCATGTCGCTATGGTAGCGTCAGCGTCCTCCATGGCGTTCTACGCATGCGCACTCCGCGCAGAGTCATCGGAAGCGACGGCGACCCCCACAATCCTCCGCGTTGCCTGGAGCGGATGTGGGCGGGTGTAAAGGTCTGGTACCTGTGAGGGAAGAAGGGAGGCTGTGGGCGCTCCAGATGGGTCGGAGAGGAGGTGAAACGTCCTGCAGATTTGTGGGTTTGTGTTTCTGAGATGCTCTGCAGGTGCCGGTGGGCTGTAGGGACTGGAATGTTCTGCAGCCCTGGGGGTCGGTAAATGTTAACCAGTGAGTGAAGGACTCTATGGTACACAGGGTGATCTGGGCATGTTCTAAAAGATAGGGATTTGCCCGAAATGTTACGTTTTTCGCCCCAATCTGAGGGTTTCAGGGTGAATGAGATTTTCATAGAAGAGGCAGGGAGGGGGGATGGTTGCCCAAGTCTCTAGGTTTATTGCCCAGTTTGAGTGAATGACATGTGTCTGGCTGATGGGGGTTACCCCAAATCTTAGGGTTTTTGCCCCAGTCTTGGGGCTGAGATTTCAGCAAGGTTCGGGCCTGCAGTTGGTTAAAATAGGGTAACGTTCCAAAAAAAAGAGCACCTGCATGCGACTCTAGAACCAAAAATGATCGTCCGTGTGCTTGTAGCACCTAAACCTTCATATCAAGTTAGCCCCAGTGCATGATGGGAATGGAGCCCTCCCTAAGCTCTATAAAATGAATCTCCTCAGTGAGTGTCCGGTTGGCCTCGGAGTGCGTGTTTGAGTGCGTCCTATTGTAGAAAACGAGATGTTTTTCTATCCGACAGATGTATCCATGGACAGCGACCCGTCCGGAGGACTCACCGGCCCGACTTCTTCCCCAGAGTCCGCCATCGAAGATAAAAGGGACATTAAGGGCATGGCGGGGGGGCAATGCTTGGTCATAACCAATCAAATGAAATCGGAGGGCCGGTTCCTTCTGGAAGAGGAAACATCGATATGCGGGAAAGGGGATCTCGCAGACGGCGGCATTTACACCGCTATCAACGTGACGCTCAGACGCTATCCGCGCGCACACGTCAAGGAGGAGCCAGTCGAGTCTGACGAAGGAAGGGGCCGCTCGGACGGCACAGAGACGGAATATATGACTGTTGTTATTAAGGAGGATTCGACCGAGTACGACCATGAACGTTTCCAAAGCTTCGGCTCTTCTGCACCCACAGGATATGCAACCGTTCCGATGAAGGAAGACTCTTGGGATGGAGGACACCTTGAAGACACCGAGTCACGTTCACCCGCTGAACGCTCCCATACGGAGTACGCATCTATTCGTGTCAAGGAGGAACCGGCTTCACGCAACGAGGAAGACTCCGCAGACTCCGCCTTGGACACGCGATCGGATTTATCTCCCAATCGCGAGGAGCCTCCAAAGGATGGCCGCGCTGAAGAAAGCACTGATGATAATGTCCCCGGCAGAAAGTTTAACGACGCCGTTCAGAAAAGGCCGCACGCCGCCGGGAAGACGTACCACTGCTCCGAGTGCCCGTCATGCTTCGTGGACTATTCCGATTTTGTGAAACATCACCGAGTCCACAAGGGCAAGAAGCTGCCGTGCTTTGAGTGCGGGAAGGTCTTCACCCGCAACTCTAGCCTGATCATACATCAGAGAATTCACACGGGAGAGAAACCCTTCGCGTGTTCCACTTGCGGGAAGTATTTCACGACCAAGTCGGACTGCGTGGTGCACGAAAGGACTCACTCGCGGGAGAAGCCGTTCTCGTGCGCCGTGTGCGAGAAGACCTTCAGCCAGAAGTCGTATCTCCTCATACATCAGAAGATTCACACCGGCCTGAAGCCGTTCTCCTGCTCGGAGTGCGGCAAATGCTTCAAGACCAAGGCGCATCTTCTAAGGCACGATGTCATACACACCGGGGAAAAGCCCTTTTCCTGCCCGGATTGTCACAAATGTTTTACCGTGAAATCGAGCCTTCTCCACCATCAGAGAATCCACGCGGCGGAGAAGCTGTTGACCTGCTTGAAGTGCGGGCAGCGCTTCGAGACCAAGTCTGAGTGCTTCGCCCACCAGAGGACTCACAAGGAGAAAACGTTTCTGTGCCCCGTATGCGGCAAAGGTTTCAGCGATAAGTCCGGTTTCGTCTACCACCAGAACATCCATACGGGAGAGAAACCCTACTCTTGCCCCCAGTGCGGGAAATGCTTCATCGCCAAGTCGGGCCTCGTCAACCACCAGAGGACTCACACCGGCGAGAAGCCCTTCTCCTGCTCCTTGTGCGGGAAGCGCTTCACTTCAAAGTCCAATCTCGTCCGGCACGAAGTCATCCACACCGAGGAGAAGCCCTTCTCGTGTCCCAGCTGCGGGAAATGTTTCAACCTCAAATCCAGTCTCGTCTACCACGAGAGGATCCACACGGGAGAGAAGCCGTTCTCCTGCGCCGTCTGCGGGAAGTGCTTCACAGCCAAGTCCAGTCTCGCTTACCACGAGAAGAGTCACGTAGCGGCAAACTCGCAGCCAAACTCTGAGCACGGGACTATAGAGACCCAGAATACATAGCGGCCAAGCGGTTGGATCATACATGGTAGAGCTTTGAAGCCTATTGGTCGGCGACTAGCGGCACTGCGTGTGTACGGCACACAAGCGTTACAGAAATAACCGCCCCACGTCCAATAGAAATCAAGAAATGCTCTGTTTTTAAGCATGAGATGTAATTTTATTCTTCTGAAGGCTTAAAACCATGCAATGTTTTTCTGCTTCTATGGCAACAACTTATCGGTGCCTGTTTGTGTGTCACGTGACAATTATGTGTTCCCAGAAGAAGTTAGGGATGAGGCAAACTTTTTATATTGTTATTTCTGCTGCGTTGAGTCACAAAAGCCAGAGCGGCTAAACCGGGGCCGAATCCCGTTGTACGGCGCTGCAGAATATGGTGGTGCTATATATTTGCCTAGCTGGTCAGAGCGAGTCCTCCCCGTATACACCTTGCCTTGGTCGTGAATGGCTACTCGTACGCTGGAGATCCGTCCTCCGCCGAAGGTCGTTAAAATATAACCAATGAAACGCCTTGATGTAACTTGTGCATTTGACCGAGGCTACTATACATTAGGAAGTCTAATATCCCCGCTCCATACGATAAATATATATATTAAAGTGCTATAATATACACTCGCCATAGGAACGATAGTATTTATTACGTGTTTTTACACGGTAGACCTTTCAGCTGTTTTCTGCCGGTTTTGTTTGCCGTGTGTAGATACGATGTTAGCTCCAATTTGATTTTTAATAAAAAATATATATATATATTTTACTAAATACATTGTGTATTGGCACATTTTTTAAACTTATTTGAGGTTTGCTCCTGTGTTAATAGAAATATTTGTATTCAGTGTGAGATCAGCAGCGATTTGGTTGAATGAAATTGTTTCGATCCTGATGGGTCCGGGCCTTTTTAGAACCGGAGACGTGCGAGAGAAACGTCGTTCTCGCAGAAGGCAGAGGCTTTTGTAGTTAATGGCTTGGAGGAAGGACTCGTTGTTAGTGGGGGTACCGCAGGGATCGGTATTGGGTCTGCAACAGGGAAGACAGTCCCGATGGAATGAGCCAGACGGCAAGTGATTGCACTGAATGAATTAAACTAAAACTGTAGTTTAACGTTGATAAATGTAAAATAACGCAGCTAAAAAACGTGCAGCTGTCAGGGTCCATCCAGGCTGCGGAGCTGCATATCTCTGTTTTTCCCTGCTTTGCCTCAGTTCCCATGTTTTGCTGGGGTCCACTCCTGGATTTCCGTATGCTCTGTCCTGAACCTCTGATTCCTTGATTCCAGTCTGCTCTTTGCTTCAGCTCCTGTTTCCTTTATAAGGTGCGTCCCACCCGTTTGTTCTGTTTGTCTCAGTCTGCGGTGTAAAGGTATGTCCTTCTCGGTTCTGTGTTTGGATTCAATGTTTTGTCTATCAGTCCTTTCGTATGCAGGGCTTAGCGTTAGGACCCACCTTCATTGCAGTACTTTGGCATAGTGGTGGGCTAAGCATACTACGGCCATATGATGTGACGGAATCTCCAATAGTTATCTTATAGTTCTAGGCTGGTTCCTGTATTTATGTTTGTGTGTCTCTTATGTACCTTTGCCCTTCTTCCCTGAATCATCTGAGGATTTCGGTTCCTCTCTCCTCTCCCCACGTCCCAGTTAAGATGTCCTATCCTTGCTTAAAGGAGAAGCGTCCAAGGATTCCGGCTCCTCACTCCTTCCCCTGTGTTCCTTGCCTTGTTCCCTGTCCTTTGTTGTGCCCTGTATCATGTATGTCTTGTATGGTTATGTTCCTTGCTCGGTCTCCCTGTTCCTTGCTCTGTCCTCCTTGCTCCTTGCTCTGTCCTTGCTTGCTTGTTTCCGTTATATACTCTGCTTAGCTTCCATTCTCCCAGCCTGCAGCATCCTGCACATGATTCCAGTGCTATGTTTCATGCCTGCTCCAGGGTGCCTGCAGGATATCTCCAAGTTTAGTTCGGATTTCCGCATCCAGCCAAGTTTGGGTCTGCCTTGTTCTGGACATCATCAGCTGCTATGTCAGGGCGCTGGTATGTGGCTGCACAACCCTAAGTTCTCAACACCCGGGTGAGTGCGGTCGCCCTGCACCAGGCCCTGTCAAACTCCACTACTGCTCAATACCTCCTGAACACAATCTTTGGGCGCAGGGTCATTACAGTCGTCTGTATTGACCCAGTTCCCTGACAGCAGCTAACAATACTTACATACTAACACAGTAACCTATTTATATACACACACATACTAACACAGTAACACATTTATATACACACACATACTAACACAGTAACATATTTATATACACACACATACTAACACAGTAACATATTTATATACGCACACATACTAACACAGTAACATATTTATATACACATACTAACACAGTAACATATTTATATATACACACATACTAACACAGTAACATATTTATATACACACGCATGCTACCAGTAACATATTTATATACACACACATACTAACACAGTAACCTATTTATATACACACACATACTAACACAGTAACACATTTATATACACATACATACTAACACAGTAACATATTTATATACACACACATACTAACACAGTAACATATTTATATACGCACACATACTAACACAGTAACATATTTATATACACATACTAACACAGTAACATATTTATATATACACACATACTAACACAGTAACATATTTATATACACACGCATGCTACCAGTAACATATTTATATACACACACATACTAACACAGTAACAAATTTATATACACATACTAACACAGTAACATATTTATATACACACACATACTAACACAGTAACATATTTATATACACACACATACTAACACAGTAACATATTTATATACTAACAGTAACATATTTATATACACACACATACTAACACAGTAACATATTTATATACACACATACTAACACAGTAACATATTTATATACACACACATACTAACACAGTAACATATTTATATACACACATACTAACACAGTAACATATTTATATACACACACATACTAACACAGTAACATATTTATATACACACGCATACTAACACAGTAACATATTTATATACACACACATACTAACACAGTAACATATTTATATACACACGCATACTAACACAGTAACATATTTATATACACACGCATACTAACACAGTAACATATTTATATACACATACATACTAACAGTAACATATTTATATACGCACACATACTAACACAGTGACATATTTATATACACACACATACTAACACAGTAACATATTTATATACACACGCATACTACCAGTAACATATTTATATACACACACATACTAACACAGTAACAAATTTATATACACATACTAACACAGTAACATATTTATATACACACACATACTAACACAGTAACATATTTATATACACACACATACTAACACAGTAACATATTTATATACTAACACAGTAACATATTTATATCCACACACATACTAACACAGTAACATATTTATATACACACACATACTAACACAGTAACATTTATATACACACACATACTAACACAGTAACATATTTATATACACACATACTAACACAGTAACATATTTATATACACACGCATACTAACACAGTAACATATTTATATACACACACATACTAACACAGTAACATTTATATACACACACACATACTAACACAGTAACATATTTATATACACACACATACTAACACAGTAACATATTTATATACACACGCATACTAACACAGTAACATATTTATATACACACGCATACTAACACAGTAACATATTTATATACACACACATACTAACACAGTAACATTTATATACACACACACATACTAACACAGTAACATATTTATATACGCACACATACTAACACAGTGACATATTTATATACACACACATACTAACACAGTAACATATTTATATACACACGCATACTACCACAGTAACATTTATATACACACGCATACTAAAACAGTAACATATTTATATACACACACATACTAAAACAGTAACATATTTATATACACACACATACTAACACAGTAACATATTTATATACACACATACTAACACAGTAACATATTTATATACACACACATACTAACACAGTGACATTTATATACACACACATACTAACACAGTAACATATTTATATACACACACATACTAACACACACATACTAACACAGTAACATATTTATATACACACACATACTAACACAGTAACATATTTATATACACACACATACTAACACAGTAACATATTTATATACACATACATACTAACAGTAACATATTTATATACACATACATACTAACAGTAACATATTTATATACACACGCATACTAACACAGTGACATATTTATATACACACGCATACTAACACAGTGACATATTTATATACACACACATACTAACACAGTAACATATTTATATACACATACATACTAACCCAGTAACATATTTATATACACACGCATACTAACACAGTAACATATTTATATACACACATACTAACACAGTAACATATTTATATACACACACATACTAACACAGTAACATATTTATATACACATACATACTAACAGTAACATATTTATATACACATACATACTAACAGTAACATATTTATATACACACGCATACTAACACAGTGACATAGTTATATACACACACATACTAACACAGTAACATATTTATATACACACACATACTAACCCAGTAACATATTTATATACACACGCATACTAACACAGTAACATTTATATATACACACATACTAACACAGTAACATATTTATATACACACACATACTAACACAGTAACATTTAAATACACATACTAACACAGTAACATATTTATATACACATGCATACTAACACAGTAACATATTTATATATACACACATACTAACACAGTAACATATTTATATACACACACATACTAACCCAGTAACATATTTATATACACACGCATACTAACACAGTAACATATTTATATATACACACATACTAACACAGTAACATATTTATATACACACACATACTAACACAGTAACATTTAAATACACATACTAACACAGTAACATATTTATATACACATGCATACTAACACAGTAACATATTTATATATACACACATACTAACACAGTAACATATTTATATACACACACATACTAACACAGTAACATATTTATATACACATACATACTAACAGTAACATATTTATATACACATACATACTAACAGTAACATATTTATATACACACGCATACTAACAGTGACATAGTTATATACACACACATACTAACACAGTAACATATTTATATACACACACATACTAACCCAGTAACATATTTATATACACACGCATACTAACACAGTAACATATTTATATACACACACATACTAACACAGTAACATTTAAATACACATACTAACACAGTAACATATTTATATACACATGCATACTAACACAGTAACATATTTATATATACTGTGAGATTGTGAACCCCAGGGAGATGATTAGTACGGCATCTGAGTACAGCTGCTATGCAGATTATACATATGGGTCCCTGGGGTGGAGCAATTGGAGAGCAGGGTGGGCCAATGCTCCATTCCCCCATTCTGTGGAAAATCCATGCCGGGTTTTCCAGAAGGGAAGAAGTCCACAGGATCCGGTCCGGGATTCCTATGAGGCTGACATCAGGCACAGGTTCTGGACATTAATAACCCCTGGAGCCTGATACTCAGGGAGACTGTTGGGGGGAGAGGACGTTCCCTGTGCTCCCAGGGCAAGGAGAGGCCCTGAAGAAGACAATACCTGAGCCTGGACATTTTGTGTGCTGTCTGGGGGAGGTTTTCCGGGGCCTGGCGTAGCTGGGTCTGGCTGGGAGGTTGAGTTAGTGGGTGATTAGGCTGGTCAGTCTGACCCAGCATAGTTCAGTGAGAGACGGCTCCGATTGGGAGCTAGGTTTTATTTTTATGATTTGGTTTTGGGGTTTCAGCAATTAAAAATAAAGATCTGTTTTGCTTCAAACTGTTGTTCCTGACTCTGATTACCCTAAAGGACTGTGCTTAGGACCCCTAACTATGATGTTTATGGCCCTTGTGCTACAGGATTTGTCACAATACACACACATACTAACACAGTAACATATTTATATATACACACATACTAACACAGTAACATATTTATATACACACACATACTAACACGGTAACATATTTATATACACACGCATACTAACACAGTAACATATTTATATACACACACATACTAACACAGTAACATATTTATATACACATACATACTAACAGTAACATATTTATATACACACACATACTAACACAGTAACATATTTATATACACACACATACTAACACAGTAACATTTATATACACACGCATACTAAAACAGTAACATATTTATATACACACACAAACTAACACAGTAACATTTATATACACACGCATACTAACACAGTAACATATTTATATACACACACACTAACACAGTAACATTTATATACACATACATACTAACAGTAACATATTTATATACACACACATACTAACACAGTAACATATTTATATACGCACACATACTAACACAGTAACATATTTATATACACACACACATACTAACACAGTAACATATTTATATACACACATACTAACACAGTAACATATTTATATACACATACATACTAACAGTAACATATTTATATATGCACACATACTAACACAGTAACATATTTATATACGCACACATACTAACACAGTAACATTTATATACGCACACATACTAACACAGTAACATATTTATATACACACATACTAACAGTAACATATTTATACACACAAACATACTAACACAGTAACATATTTATATACACATACATACTAACATAGTAAAATATTTATATACACACACATACTAACAGTAACATTTATATACACACACATACTAACACAGTAACATATTTATATACGCACACATACTAACACAGTAACATATTTATATACGCACGCATACTAACACAGTAACATATTTATATACACACGCATACTAACACAGTAACATATTTATATACACACATACTAACAGTAACATATTTATACACACAAACATACTAACACAGTAACATATTTATAGACACATACATACTAACACAGTAACATATTTATATACACACATACTAACACAGTAACATATTTATATACACACATGCATACTAACACAGTAACATATTTATATACACACATGCATACTAACACAGTAACATATTTATATACACACACATACTAACACAGTAACATATTTATATACACACATGCATACTAACACAGTAACATATTTATATACACACATACTAACACAGTAACATATTTATATACACACATGCATACTAACACAGTAACATATTTATATACACACACATACTAACACAGTAACATATTTATATACACATACATACTAACACAGTAACATATTTATATACACACACATACTAACACAGTAACATATTTATATACACACACATACTAACACAGTAACATATTTATATACACACGCATACTAACACAGTAACATATTTATATACACACGCATACTAACACAGTAACATATTTATATACACACGCATACTACCACAGTAACATATTTATATACACACACATACTAACACAGTAACATATTTATATACACATACAAACTAACACAGTAACATTTATATACACACACATACTAACACAGTAACATATTTATATACACACACATACTAACACAGTAACATATTTATATACACACGCATACTAACACAGTAACATATTTATATACACACGCATACTACCACAGTAACATATTTATATACACACACATACTAACACAGTAACATATTTATATACACACACATACTAACACAGTAACATATTTATATACACACACATACTAACACAGTAACATATTTATATACACACCCATACTAACACAGTAACATATTTATATATACACGCATACTAACACAGTAACATATTTATATACACACACATACTAACACAGTAACATATTTATATATACACACATACTAACACAGTGACATATTTATATACACACACATACTAACACAGTAACATTTATATACACACATACTAATACAGTAACATATTTATATACACACACATACTAACACAGTAACATATTTATATACACACACATACTAACACAGTAACATATTTATATACACACACATACTAACACAGTAACATATTTATATACACATACATACTAACAGTAACATTTATATACGCACACATACTAACACAGTAACATATTTATATATACACATGCATACTAACACAGTAACATATTTATATACACACACATACTAACACAGTAACATATTTATATACACACACATACTAACACAGTAACATTTATATACACACATACTAATACAGTAACATATTTATATACACACACATACTAACACAGTAACATATTTATAGACACATACATACTAACAGTAACATTTATATACGCACACATACTAACACAGTAACATATTTATATACACACGCATACTAACACAGTAACATATTTATATACACACACATACTAATACAGTAACATATTTATATACACACATGCATACTAACACAGTAACATATTTATATACACACATACTAACACAGTAACATATTTATATACACACATACTAACACAGTAACATATTTATATACGCACACATACTAACACAGTAACATTTATATACGCACACATACTAACACAGTAACATATTTATATACACACATACTAACAGTAACATATTTATACACACAAACATACTAACACAGTAACATATTTATATACACATACATACTAACATAGTAAAATATTTATATACACACGCATACTAACACAGTAACATATTTATATACACACACATACTAACAGTAACATTTATATACACACACATACTAACACAGTAACATATTTATATACGCACACATACTAACACAGTAACATATTTATATACGCACGCATACTAACACAGTAACATATTTATATACACACGCATACTAACACAGTAACATATTTATATACACACATACTAACACAGTAACATATTTATATACACACATACTAACAGTAACATATTTATACACACAAACATACTAACACAGTAACATATTTATAGACACATACATACTAACACAGTAAAATATTTATATACACACACATACTAACAGTAACATATTTATATACACACACATACTAACACAGTAACATATTTATATACACACATGCATACTAACACAGTAACATATTTATATACACACATACTAACACAGTAACATATTTATATACACACATGCATACTAACACAGTAACATATTTATATACACACACATACTAACACAGTAACATATTTATATACACATACATACTAACACAGTAACATATTTATATACACACACATACTAACACAGTAACATATTTATATACACACACATACTAACACAGTAACATATTTATATACACACGCATACTAACACAGTAACATATTTATATACACACGCATACTAACACAGTAACATATTTATATACACACGCATACTACCACAGTAACATATTTATATACACACACATACTAACACAGTAACATATTTATATACACATACATACTAACACAGTAACATTTATATACACACACATACTAACACAGTAACATATTTATATACACACACATACTAACACAGTAACATATTTATATACACACACATACTAACACAGTAACATATTTATATACACACGCATACTAACACAGTAACATATTTATATACACACGCATACTAACACAGTAACATATTTATATACACACACATACTAACACAGTAACATATTTATATACACACACATACTAACACAGTAACATATTTATATACACACACATACTAACACAGTAACATATTTATATACACACACATACTAACACAGTAACATATTTATATACACACACATACTAACACAGTAACATATTTATATACACACACATACTAACACAGTAACATATTTATATACACACGCATACTAACACAGTAACATATTTATATACACACGCATACTAACACAGTAACATATTTATATACACACGCATACTACCACAGTAACATATTTATATACACACACATACTAACACAGTAACATATTTATATACACATACATACTAACACAGTAACATTTATATACACACACATACTAACACAGTAACATATTTATATACACACACATACTAACACAGTAACATATTTATATACACACGCATACTAACACAGTAACATATTTATATACACACGCATACTACCACAGTAACATATTTATATACACACACATACTAACACAGTAACATATTTATATACACACACATACTAACACAGTAACATATTTATATACACACACATACTAACACAGTAACATATTTATATACACACCCATACTAACACAGTAACATATTTATATATACACGCATACTAACACAGTAACATATTTATATACACACACATACTAACACAGTAACATATTTATATATACACACATACTAACACAGTGACATATTTATATACACACACATACTAACACAGTAACATATTTATATACACACACATACTAACACAGTAACATATTTATATACACACACATACTAACACAGTAACATTTATATACACACATACTAATACAGTAACATATTTATATACACACACATACTAACACAGTAACATATTTATATACACACACATACTAACACAGTAACATATTTATATACACATACATACTAACAGTAACATTTATATACGCACACATACTAACACAGTAACATATTTATATATACACATGCATACTAACACAGTAACATATTTATATACACACACATACTAACACAGTAACATATTTATATACACACACATACTAACACAGTAACATTTATATACACACATACTAATACAGTAACATATTTATATACACACACATACTAACACAGTAACATATTTATAGACACATACATACTAACAGTAACATTTATATACACACACACATACTAACACAGTAACATATTTATATACACACGCATACTAACACAGTAACATATTTATATACGCACACATACTAACACAGTAACATATTTATATACACACGCATACTAACACAGTAACATATTTATATACACACATACTAATACAGTAACATATTTATATACACACGCATACTAACACAGTAACATATTTATATACACACATACTAACACAGTAACATATTTATATACACACACATACTAACACAGTAACATATTTATACACACATACTAACACAGTAACATATTTATATACACACACATACTAATACAGTAACATATTTATATACACACATGCATACTAACACAGTAACATATTTATATACACACATACTAACACAGTAACATATTTATATACACACATACTAACACAGTAACATATTTATATACACACACATACTAACACAGTAACATATTTATATACACACACATACTAACACAGTAACATATTTATATACACACATACTAACACAGTAACATATTTATATACACACATACTAACACAGTAACATATTTATATACACACGCATACTAACACAGTAACATATTTATATACACACGCATACTAACACAGTAAGATATTTACACACATACTAACACAGTAACATATTTATATACACACATACTAACACAGTAACATATTTATATACACACGCATACTAACACAGTAACATATTTATATACACACACATACTAACACAGTAACATATTTATATACACACACATACTAACAGTAACATTTATATACGCACACATAGTAACACAGTAACATATTTATATACACACACATAGTAACACAGTAACATATTTATATACACACACATACTAACACAGTAACATATTTATATATACACACATACTAACACAGTAACATATTTATATACACATACTAACACAGTAACATATTTATATACACGCACATACTAACACTAACATATTTATATACACACACATACTAACACAGTAACATATTTATATACACACATACTAACACAGTAACATATTTATATACACACACATACTAACACAGTAACATATTTATATATACACACATACTAACACAGTAACATATTTATATACACATACTAACACAGTAACATATTTATATACACGCACATACTAACACAGTAACATATTTATATACACACACATACTAACACAGTAACATATTTATATACACATACTAACACAGTAACATATTTATATACACACACATACTAACACAGTAACATATTTATATACACACACATACTAACACAGTAACATATTTATATACACATACATACTAACACAGTAACATATTTATATACACACACATACTAAAACAGTAACATATTTATATACACACACATACTAACAGTAACATATTTATATACACATACTAACACAGTAACATATTTATATACACACACATACTAACACAGTAACATATTTATATACACGCACATACTAACACAGTAACATATTTATATACACACACATACTAACACAGTAACATATTTATATACACATACTAACACAGTAACATATTTATATACACACACATACTAACACAGTAACATATTTATATACGCACGCATACTAACACAGTAACATATTTATATACACATACATACTAACACAGTAACATATTTATATACACACACATACTAACACAGTAACATATTTATATACACATACATACTAACACAGTAACATATTTATACACACATACATACTAACACAGTAACATTTATATACACACACATACTAACACGGCGACATATTTATATACACACACATACTAACACAGTAACATATTTATATACACATACATACTAACAGTAACATATTTATATACACACATACTAACACAGTAACATATTTATATACACACACATACTAACACAGTAACATATTTATATACACACATGCATACTAACACAGTAACATATTTATATACGCACACATACTAACACAGTAACATATTTTATATACACACATACTAACACAGTAACATATTTATATACACGCATACTAACACAGTAACATTTATATACACACACATACTAACACAGTAACATATTTATATACACACACATACTAACACAGTAACATATTTATATACACACATACTAACACAGTAACATATTTATATACACACACATACTAACACAGTAAGATATTTATATATACACACATACTAACACAGTAACATATTTATATACACACACATACTAACACAGTAACATATTTATATACACACACATACTAACACAGTAACATATTTATATACACATACATACTAACACAGTAACATTTATATACACACACATACTAACACAGTAACATATTTATATACACACACATACTAACACAGTAACATATTTATATACACACACATACTAACACAGTAACATATTTATATACACACACATACTAACACAGTAACATATTTATATACACACACATACTAACACAGTAACATTTATATACACACACATACTAACAGTTACATATTTATATACACACACATACTAACACAGTAACATATTTATATACACACACATACTAACACAGTAACATATTTATATACACACACATACTAACACAGTTACATATTTATATACACACACATACTAACACAGTAACATATTTTTATACACACATACTAACACAGTAACATATTTAGATACACATGCATACTAACACAGTAACATATTTATATACACATGCATACTAACACAGTAACATATTTATATACACACGCATACTAACACAGTAACATATTTATATACACATGCATACTAACACAGTTACATATTTATATACACATACATACTAACACAGTAACATTTATATACACATACTAACACAGTAACATATTTATATACACACGCATACTAACACAGTAACATATTTATATACACACGCATACTAACACAGTAACATATTTATATACACACACATACTAACACAGTTACATATTTATATACACAAACATACTAACACAGTAACATATTTTTATACACACATACTAACACAGTAACATATTTATATACGCACGCATACTAACACAGTAACATATTTATATACACACACATACTAACACAGTAACATATTTATATACATACACATACTAACACAGTAACATATTTATATACACACACATACTAACACAGTAACATTTATATACACATACATACTAACACAGTGACATTTATATACACACACATACTAACACAGTAACATATTTTTATACACACACATACTAACACAGTAACATATTTATATACGCACGCATACTAACACAGTAACATATTTATATACACATGCATACTAACACAGTAAGATATTTATATATACACACATACTAACACAGTAACATATTTATATACACACACATACTAACACAGTAACATATTTATATACACACACATACTAACACAGTAACATATTTATATACACACACATACTAACACAGTAACATATTTATATATACATACATACTAACACAGTAACATATTTATATACACACACATACTAACACAGTAACATATTTATATACACACACATACTAACACAGTAAGATATTTATATACACACACATACTAACACAGTAACATATTTATATACACATGCATACTAACACAGTAACATATTTATATACACACATACTAACACAGTAACATATTTATATACACACATGCATACTAACACAGTAACATATTTATATACACACATGCATACTAACACAGTAACATATTTATATACACGCATACTAACACAGTAACATATTTATATACACACACATACTAACACAGTAAGATATTTATATATACACACATACTAACACAGTAACATATTTATATACACACACATACAAACACAGTAACATATTTATATACACACACATACTAACACAGTAACATATTTATATACACACACATACTAACACAGTAACATTTATATACACACACATACTAACAGTTACATATTTATATACACATACATACTAACACAGTAACATATTTATATACACATACATACTAACACAGTAACATTTATATACACACACATACTAACACAGTTACATATTTATATACACATACATACTAACACAGTAAGATATTTATATACACACACATACTAACACAGTAACATTTATATACACATACTAACACAGTAACATATTTATATACACACACATACTAACACAGTAACATATTTATATACACACACATACTAACACAGTAACATATTTATATACACACACATACTAACACAGTTACATATTTATATACACACACATACTAACACAGTAACATATTTTTATACACACATACTAACACAGTAACATATTTATATACGCACGCATACTAACACAGTAACATATTTATATACACATGCATACTAACACAGTAACATATTTATATACACACGCATACTAACACAGTAACATATTTATATACACACACATACAAACACAGTAACATATTTATATATACACACATACTAACACAGTAACATATTTATATACACATACATACTAACACAGTAACATATTTATATACACACATACTAACACAGTAACATATTTTTATACACACACATACTAACACAGTAACATATTTTTATACACACACATACTAACACAGTAACATATTTATATACGCACGCATACTAACACAGTAACATATTTATATACACATGCATACTAACACAGTAACATATTTATATACACACATACTAACACAGTAACATATTTTTATACACACACATACTAACACAGTAACATATTTATATACACACACATACTAACACAGTAACATATTTATATACACACACATACTAACACAGTAACATATACACACACATACTATATTTACATACACACACTAACACAGTAACAAATTTATATACACACATACTAACACAGTAACATATTTATATACACATACATACTAACACAGTAACATATTTATATACACACACTAACATATTTATATACACGCATACTAAGAGTAACATTTATATATACAAACATACTAACACAGTAACATATTTACATACACACATACTTACACACACTGTAATACTTTTACACACATACTAACACGCATACTCAGTGACATGTTTACACACACACAGACACTAATATACTTTTCCATAAACACATACTAACACGCACAGTAATATGCTTTCATACACACACACATACTAAAACACAGTAACACATTTTCATACACACATACATATACACACAGAACATACTTTCATACACACACACACACATAGTCCGTAACATACTAACACAGTGACATCCTCTCATACACCTACTAACACACACTCGTGGGACGAGGAGGTCAGCCATCGATTTCTTGTCACCATGGCGACCTTACACCAGGGGTATGTCGAGTCCTGCTCCTCGTTTAGTGAATAACCCCCTAGCACATATACATCACGGGAGTTTGGTTTCGTGGTAACGTTTTATAAATGTGTTTGTACCCAAAATAAATATAATTTGTGTAATAAACACTATAATAAAACACAGAAACCAGGCGGATGGAGATCATGTGACCAGGACGGTCTCACCTGGGGTACGGGGCCAAGAGGCACTTCTCCGTTTGCTTTGGGGAGTTAGAAAACGTACGGACTTTGATGACATCACATTCTAAATACATAGACGTTATAAGTGTGTCCCCCCCCTTTGCACAGGATTTTGGGGAGTTTCTATATATTTTTATATATTTAAAACCCCCCAAAATCGAATATACAAATAATAAAACGCATGGACAGCTGGGACGTAATTATACTTTAAGACATCCAAATATCTAAAAAAAAGTCAATGAATACAAAATAAACACAAAGACGTACATGTAGTTACATTGGACGTAAAAGCCACCCCTCCCCCAACCCTACCAAACATACAATGACTAGAAGTGCGTCTTGCGGCCGCAGAGGACCGGTCGTGGTGGCGTAAACGAGAGTTCTGGATCTTTTGTGGTCACATGATCTCATTGCTGTTGATCAACCAGTGACTGGAGTCTCACTCGCCCTGCCTAAACCAATCAGATAACACCTGGGCACATGGGAAAGCCCCCTACTGACCATGAGCTAAGCTTCTGTAGTTCTCCGTTGACCATGCAGTCTTCAGCCACAGTCAGCCCAGAACCAACTGCCATCGTCCAGCAATTATTTACCCTGTCGGTACGATATAACTCCAGCACTGCCTGCCGGCGCTGCAGCTTTCTCCAGACGAGCAGCAAAGGCGAGACCACCAGGTTTCAAGTAATTTATTCCGTGCGCGGGGAGAATCGGCAAGCGGGGAGCCTCCTCCGACCCGGAAACGAGGGCTGCCTTTATACTACATAGACTAAAGTTACTTAGAGGACTATATTACTAGGGCATGCAGTTCAAAGCGACCCCCTCCCCCGCAATTAGGACATTATAAATAATCATGGTAAACCTAATTAAAATGGGGGGGCAGGGTCTCAGCGTTGACCCAAGACTCTCCTCCTCCGCGCATGGACCTGGTCAAAAAGTTAGTACGGCGACAAACATGGCTGCCGGGGGGGGGACCCCCTCAGTTCGCAATTTCTTCTACAGTTCGTGTGGATCTTCTGATGGAAAATGAGGGAGGCCTGAGTGGCGAAGACCTTGCCGCACGTGCACTGGAACGGTTTCACGCCGGTGTGGCTCCACTGATGGTGAAGGAGGGCAGCTTCCTGGGTGAAGCATTTCCCGCATTCGGAGCAGATGTATTTTTTTTTCCTCACGTGGACCCTCAAGTGCGTTATGAGCCTCGCCTCGTACGGAAAGATCTTCCCGCACTCCGGGCACGGGTATTCTTTCTGCTGGACGTGAATGAACTGATGCCTGATGAGGCCCGATTGGTCGGCGAATCGCTCCTCGCACTCGAAACACGAGAAGGGCTTCCGTCTGGCGAGGCGCATGTAATGGGTGTAACAGTTTATGCAGTCGGACGCCTTCATTGGCGTCTTGGTCAGGTGGACCTTCTGGTGCCGGCTGAATCTGGACTCGTAGAGAAAGGTTCTGTTGCACTCCGGGCACGTGAAATCTCTCTCCTTGGTGTGACCCAGCTGATGTCTAAAGAGACTGGGTTTGTCAGCGAAGCGCTCTGCGCACTCAAAACACGAGAAGGGCTTGGTCTCCGAGTGACTCTTTCGATGTTCCACGAGATGTCTGGCCTCGGCGAAACCTTTCCCGCATTCGAAGCACGAGAAGCGGTTCTCGCTGTCCTGATGGGCGGAATCTTCTGCCGGCGCGTGTTCCGTGTGCGTGTGCACGCCGGCGTCTGCTACGCTTTTAACGTCCACGATGCGGATGAACATATCATCTGACGGAGAATGCTCTCTGTGCGAGCAAATCAGGTGGTTTTTTATTTCGCAGAGGACCGGCTCGTGCTGGGTATGAGTCGATGGACGTTCTGTCGCTGGTCTATGAACGTTCATGTTGAAGGAGGTCGCGTTCACGTGACTAGGACCGCAGTCTGAATAGTCTCCTGCACACTCGAACGCTCTCTTCTGCGGCTCGGTTACCAGCGGATAATCCGCCCTGGGGTTTCTGATGTCGCTTTGGCTTGTAGGTCTACATTCTGAAGAAGATGAGATAGGAAACCATTCACGTGGAGCTTTCTCCATGTCTCCTGGAAAAAAAATCCATCAATATTACACTTTTATTACCAGGAAGAAAAGAAAAAGAAAAGGAATGGGAAGAGAAATAGAACAAAGAATGGCCAAAAAAAAAAAACATGACAATGGATGGCCATCTTCCATGTTTGGCGACCAACACAATTCATATGTCGTTTTTCAAGGACAGGCGGGGCTTCCTCTTTATACAGCTTTTTTTTTTTTTTAATAGTCTGTCGTTTAGTATGAATTAGTATGGAAAAAAATATATATCTTAGAAATTTTAATTGGGGGAAAAGGTTGTCTAAAAGGTACGTTTGTAGTGAGAGGGCATGAGGTGTTTGGGCAGTTTTTTTTATATATATAATTTTTTCTTTTTTTTTCTTTACTGGAGATCCCTCAGGGATTTCTCTTGGAAGTGGACAGTACTCCTTATGATGTCATGGTGACATCACTGTAGTCTTTGATTATTATTTTTTTATTTATATATAGTTTTAAGTAATTCAATGTCGTTTTCACAGCTCATAAAGTCTTTATAAAGGTCATTCTTACCGAATGAGCCCGGGGGCTTTTTATGAGTCGCTGGCGTATAAACATCTATGTTGCAGGAAGCCGACTCCTCATTAACGTGAGCGGTCCGACGCTCTGAATAGTCCCCCTTATATCCTGCACACTCGAACGGTCTTATCTGCGGCTCGGTAACCAGCGGATAATCCACCCTGGGGTTTCTGACGTCGCTTTGACTCGCACTTCTATATTCCGAAGAAACAATAGGAAACCATTCACGTGGCGCTTTCTCCGGGTCTCCTGGAAAAACAATGCATGAAAAGTAGACTTATCATCAGTTGCCAAAATCCAGTACTTGTTAAGTCGCTGACTGGTTCAGGGAGACTTTGTAAGGGAGAGGGAGCAGAAGGGCGAAGAGCTGATTATGTACCACATGTCGGCTTCCACATGGTTTAAAACACCATTAAAGCTAATTGCATTTGCTTGTGTGTGTGTAAGGGCAGTGTATATGTGTGTGTAAAGGCAGTGTATGTGTATATACGTGTTTATGGGCAGGTGTGTGTAAGGGCAGTGTATATGTGTGTGTAAAGGCAGTGTATGTGTATATACGTGTTTATGGGCAGGTGTGTGTAAGGGCAGTGTATGTGTGTGTGTAAAAGGTGTATGTGTATATGTGTGTTTATGGGTATGTGTGTGTAAAGGCAGTGTATGTGTATATATGTGTTTATGGGCAGGTGTGTGTAAAGGCAGTGTATATGTGTGTGTAAAGGCAGTGTATGTGTATATATGTGTTTATGGGCAGGTGTGTGTAAGGGCAGTGTATGTCTGTGTGTAAAAGGTGTATGTGTATATGTGTGTTTATGGGTATGTGTGTGTAAAGGCAGTGTATGTGTATATATGTGTTTATGGGCAGGTGTGTGTAAAGACAGTATATATGTGTGTGTAAAGGCAGTGTATGTGTATATACGTGTTTATGGGCAGGTGTGTGTAAAGGCAGTGTATGTGTGTGTGTAAAGGCAGTGTATGTGTATATATGTGTTTATGGGCAGGTGTGTGTAAGGGCAGTGTATGTGTGTGTGTAAAAGGTGTATGTGTATATGTGTGTTTATGGGTATGTGTGTGTAAAGGCAGTGTATGTGTATATATGTGTTTATGGGCAGGTGTGTGTAAAGGCAGTGTATGTGTGTGTGTAAAGGCAGTGTATGTGTATATATGTGTTTATGGGCAGGTGTGTGTAAAGGCAGTGTATATGTGTGTGTAAAGGCAGTGTATGTGTATATATGTGTTTATGGGCAGGTGTGTGTAAGGGCAGTGTGTAAGGGTCCTGGGAGGTGAGTGATTCTTACCAGGTAAGCCAAGGGGCCCATTATGAGTTGACAATCGTTCCGTCGCCGGTGTATGAACGTTGATGTTGTACGAGGCTGACTCCTCATTAACGTGAGCGGTCCGACGCTCTGAATAGTCCCCCTTATATCCTGCGCACTCGAACGCTCTCTTCTGTGGTTGGTTTGCCAGCGGATAATCCACCCTGGGGTTTTGGATCTCATTTTGACCTCTACATTCTGAAGAAACAGAGACAGGAAACCATTCACGTGCCGCTTTCTCCATGTCTCCTGAAAAAAAAAAAAAAGGTATCAGAAGTAGACTTATTACCGGTTACCAAAATTCTGTATTTGTTTAAGTGGCTGACGGGGAAAAAAAATGTACAAATGGAGGGAACCAAAAAAATTCTGACCTGGGAGCTTCTTTTACTTACGGAATACTCCGAATTCAATAATTAAGAGATGCGTCCCAATACTTTTGTCCAAAAAGTGGTGGACAAAGCAAGGTCCATACAGACACGGCTGGATAAGTTTGGGGTGGAACAATTTGATCGGCCTCTCAGAGCCCTGACCTCAACCCCAAGTCTCGGCTCTGAAATACACACAGTCCACGGGGGCCGTTATGTTTCTATAATAATTAGAAGCAGAGGCTCATTGCCGCAGGCGAGTGATTCTTACCCAGTGAGTATGAGTAGATGTGCAGGGCTGATAAATAATATCAGTAAAGATCCCCTCTAATGTTCTAGATGGTCACTGCGTCACTCACTACTTGGCATACCACCAAACAGTCCTGGTTTTCAGAGGGGAAATCCTGATTTTCAGGCACTGTGCTCCTTTTTGCAGGGACATCTCCCCATGGCTGCACGGGGGGCAGGATCTCTAACGACAAACTGGATTCTCCTGTCGGTAGAATCCGGTGTAACAGCGTTTGGAGCGAGTGCCGGTATACTGCTAATAATTAAATGCCTGATCATGCGATCGGGCATCCCCTTCCAGTCAATGCTGACACCAGGTTTATGGAGGAGAGAAGAGGTAATATAGGGTAATAATACGGTAATATAGGGTAATAATACTGTAACATACAGTAATATACGGTAACATAGGGTAATAATACGGCAACATACAGTAATATAGGGTAATAATATGGTAACATACGGTAATAATACATAATATAGGGTAATAATACGGTAACATATGGCTTAATATAACCTGGATTAGAAGCAGAGGCTCATTTCCGCCGGTGAGTGATTCTTACCCAGCGAGCTAAGGGGCTCATTATGAGTTGACATTCGTTCTGTCGCCGGTGTATGAACGTTGATGTTGCAGGAAGCCGGCTCCTCGTTAACGTGAGCGGTCCGACGCTCTGAATAGTCCCCCTTATATCCTGCGCACTCGAACGCTCTCTTCTGCGGCTCGGTTACCAGCGGATAATCCACCCTGGGGTTTCTGCCGTCGCTTTGACTCGCACTTCTATATTCTGAAGAAGCAGAGATAGGGAACCGTTCACGCGCCGCTTCCACCGGGTCTCCTGGAAGGGAAGAAAAGCAAAGGGAATGAAGAGAGGGGAAAAAGGGAGAGAAGTCAAAAAAGCCACGAGCCTTCATGGTTAATAAATAACTACCAAACATGAGAGAGAAAGATTGACAGCATCATCTGCAAAGTGTAGGTTCTGAAATGCACAGTCCACGGGGGCCGCTGTGTTTCTCTAATGACCTGGATTAGAAGCAGAGGCTGGTCGGTGAGAGTGAGTGTGAGTGATGGAGAGAGCTGCAGTGCTGGTGGTGGAGAGGCTGGGATGAGGGGCGGTGTAAGGGTGTAACGGGTGATCTCAATGTGATCTCACACCAGTGAGTGATTCTTACCCGGTAATCGAAGGGGCTCGTTACGAATCGGTGTTCGTTCTGTTGCCGGTGTATGAACGTTGATGTTGCAGGAAGCCGACTCCTCGTTAACGTGAGCGGTCCGACGCTCTGAATAGTCCCCCTTATATCCTGCGCACTCGAACGCTCTCTTCTGCGGCTCGGTTACCAGCGGATAATCCACCCTGGGGTTTCTGCCGTCGCTTTGACTCGCACTTCTATATTCTGAAGAAGCAGAGATCGGGAACCGTTCACGCGCCACTTCCACCGGGTCTCCTGGAAAGAAAAAAAATGCATCAGAAGTAGACTTTTTGGTTCTCGGCTGCCGCGTTCAGTATTTGCCGAGTTGCCGACCGGTTCGGGGAGACTCTGTCTTTGGTTTCAATTTTTATGTAATTAACACAGTGACTAAAACGCTTTATTAGTAATTCTGTCCTTCCGTGGAAAGGAGTCGAGTAAGAGGAACGGCTTAATGGAAGCGATGCTATTTAGGTACAGGCGACTGGTTATCTTCATTATTACCCCTCTAATTATGATTCATTTTATTGGTGTGGGGAATGTTGTGATTCTTACCCGGTAATCCAAGGGGCTCGTTACGAATCGATGTCCGTTCTGTCGCCGGTGTATGAACGCTGATGTTGCAGGAAGCCGACTCCTCGTTAACGTGATTGGTCCGACGCTCTGAATAGTCCCCCTTATATCCTGCGCACTCGAACGCTCTCTTCTGCGGCTCGGTGACCAGCGGATAATCCACCCTGGGGTTTCTGACGTCGCTTTGACTCGCACTTCTATATTCCGAGGAAACTGAGATAGGGAACCACCCGCTAGCCTCTCTCTCCATATCTCCTGAAAAGAAAAGAAAATACTTATTAGCAGCTGCCAAACCTCAGTCTGTGTTCATTTGCTGAGCGGTTGTATTGGGTATTAGACGAGGAGCTGTGACGTCCTGGAGGGCAGGTGAAAACCTGAGAGGTACACGAGGTATGTAAAGGAAGAGCAAACAGAGCGGCAGTGTACAGGGAAAACATTAAAGGGCGCACCTCGTGAAATGTATCGGTGCACTGAAAAGGAGGTCCTGAAGAAAGAGCCCAGGAGGGGAACCGGTATTCTGTAATAGCGGAGCGAAGAAGTAGAGGCTGTTTGGGGAGGTAGAGAGAACCGTACTGCTGGTGGTGAAGCGGTGGGGACGACGGGCAGTTTAAGGATACTTTACACAGGCGAGCGCCTCTTACCCAATGATCCTAGGGGCCGGTACGCCTCCATCGTGTCATCTTTACAAAGGTCCTTGTGTCGCTCGATGTACTCCCACTCCTCCAGGGAGAAATAGACGGCCACATCCTCACAGCGCATGGGCACCTGCCACGGACAACGACACGGTCACCATCCGGCTCGGTGATTTTACCGTAAGAAGCCCCGTCCGGCACGGCCCTCACCTCTCCGGTCAGCAGCTGGATGATCTTGTTGGTCAGGTCCAGGATCTCTTTCTCCCCGTTGTCCTCGCACAGCGGAGGCTCCGTCCCGGGCTTTTGCGTCTTGCAGGATCCGTCCGACACACAGGGATCTCTGCCGTGTGCGTCGTCGTCGTCGCCGCATGGCTTCTTTATGAGAATGTACTCCTATGTATCAAAATATAAAGGGCGCAATCTATCAAGGTAAAGCTAACCTTGTGTGAGCTGAGACTGGTGGCAGCCCATGGCAGGACCAGCATTATTTCATCAATTTCGTGTTGTGAAGTTTTATTCAGTTAACAGAAACATATAGTGTAGTGTAGCCCAAGGGGCCGCTTTAAACATAACACCCGTGAGTGTGAGTGACGGCATCCGGGACGCTCACACCATCCCTCACCTGTCCGGTCAGCAGGTAGATGATCTCAAGCGTGAGATCCAGGATTTTCTCAGACGTCTGATTCCATTGCTTTTTCATCGTCGGAGATAACGGGCTTCCGGTTCTCGGATTGGATTTTCTTTGAGGGGAATCCCGCGATCACAAAGCTAAACCGCCGTCGTAGTCTGCAAAAAAACCCAAAAAACAACCTAAAGTAAACGGCTAAAGTCCTACCCTGGAGTGAGAGGGATAAATGTACTCAATAAACTCTGCAGAAGAGGAGCTCACTGGGCTGGGTGCAGGCAATGGTTAACCTGGAAACTCACAGCTTAGTGAATACGCCCCTAACGGGGGTCCGTCTCGGTCAGTAAGAAGGGTACGGAGGACGGCACATACCCTCTGTAGTGATAATGACTGGGGTACTGGGAGTGGGAGTAATTGCTGACGTGACGCCGTGCAGATATAATGGACACCCTATCTGAAGAGTGTGAATTAAAGCTGCCAGGCGCAGTTATTACATCCCGCAGGATATCAGTATAATCCCGCTATTACTGCGCATGTGACTTACCAGGTTCACGCTCTGCAGCCAGCGCGGACGGCCGTGGAGACGCGCGGCATTTAGACATTCGGGGCCAAGCGGCGGACGCGATCGGGAAGACGGATCACCTGCAACGCGCACGGAATACACATTCGTGAGAAGATAAATCTGTGTTTGGACACTTTTGTAATCTTATTGGACACATAACCCTCTAAGCGCAAAGAGAAGCAGCACGGTGAGCAGATTTAGGTCTTTATCTGGGTGGTTGGCCAAAATCGACAAAGGTGATGTCAGAGCGCTTCTCAACCAATCAGCTGAGGCTGGGGGCTAACAATGGCCCCTTTGCTCCTTCAGTGGGGATCGCTTGTTTGGGCTGATGAATAATATCAGTTAAGATCCCCTCTACTGTTCTAGATGGTCACTGCGTCACTCACTACTTGGCATACCACCAAACAGTCCCGGTTTTCAGGGGGGGCAATCCTGATTTTCAGTCACTGTTCTCCATTTGCAGGGACATCTCCCCATCGCTGCACGGGGGGCAGGATCTCTAATGACAAACTGGATTCTCCTTTGTCGGTAGAATCCGGTGTAACAGCGTTTGGAGCGAGTGCCGGTATACTGCTAATAATTAAATGCCTGATCATGCGATCGGGCATCCCCTTCCCGTCACTGCTGACACCAGGTTTATGGAGGAGAGAAGAGCTAATATAGAGTAATAATACGTAATATAGAGTAATAATACGTAATATAGGGTAATAATACGGTAACATACGGTAATAATACGTAATATAGGGTAATAATACGGTAACATACGGTAATATAGGGTAATAATACGGTAACATACGGTAATATAGGGTAATAATACGGTAATATAGGGTAACATACGGTAACATACAGCAATAATACGGTAACAGTAACATAGGGTAATAATACGGTAACATATGGTAACATATGGTAATTATAAATTCCGTAGCGCTGTACAATGGGTAGACAGGTAATATGGTAATATAGGGTAATAATACGGCAATACGGTTTAATATATCGGTAACATATGGCAATGTAGGATAATAATACGGTAACATAGGCTAATATAGGGTAATAATACGGTTACATAGGGTAATAATACATTACAATCATACATTGTATTATTACTTTGCGGCGTACGATGGCGCTATACGACTCAATAAATACTATTAAGAGGTTAATAAAGCATGGAGTCTGTCAGCGTCGGTGGAACGGCAGCTTTAATGGTTTCTAAAGTAAAGCCTTTAATGTCTGCAGTCCCTGCTTTACTTCAGGGCACTTAATAGCCCATTTACCCCCCCCAACTCAATTTGCTCCCCGAACTGTGCAACTGAGTGTCCTTAAAGCCACCCCACTCCCACTCCCACTCCCACTCGTGCCAGACACCCCCTTTAGGCCTCCCCACCGGGGCCGGACGGGGTCTGAGGTGGCCCTGTCACTTTAAGGCCGGCGCCCCCCCATGACGTAAGTGCGGCTGGATAGGACAGGCCGCACGTTACGTTGTTCGCCTCACGCAGCGTGCGCCCGGGAATATCCAGTCGGTCACCGCACGTTACCATTCCGCCGCGGGGGGGGGGTGACAGCCCGGGCCTGCTCACCACTGCCCCACCCCCCTTAGTTAGGTTACTCTGTTACCATGGAGACGGAGGGGGGTAGGTCAAAGGTCCGGCGATGCCCCCGCTGCGGGGTAGTAAGTCCTGTCACAGGGGCTTTGCCACCAACATTCCAAGTTTGGCTCCAATCCAAGATGGCCGCCGCGCGTATAAACTCCCGTCGTCCTCCGCGCGGCAACAACGGGCTGGACGAGTCGCGCCGGTCGGCAGCAGGTCACGTGAGAGGCATCACGTGATCCACCCCGCTCCAGGAAGCGAAGACCGGCTCCGAGGGAGAGAAGGGGTCGTGCGGGGAGTAGAACGTTGTGCTAAGGGTTAAGTCTGGAGCAGACGGGGGTATTAAGCAGGTACTAGGAGATATACCTTCCAAGTGTCCGTGTTCAGCCCGGCCAGTCCCTATCCCCCCCCCCCGATCCGTTTATCACAGGGTTCTGCCGCCATAAAAGCCCCGATAATGTGTGAAGAAGCACCAGGAAAGGGCTTTATTCATTAAACAGTGTAATAGAACCCGAAATTTGTGACGTATTTATCCGTGTGCCAGCGGTGGGTTCCGTCTTGGATGAAGTTGTACGCAGGAGAGAAGCTACTGGAATGTTCGTAGCTGAAATTCAGATGCTGCTCCCCAGGGAGGGATGTTTCCGAGGCAGAGACCCCCGAGGCTTGTGGTGGAAACGTTATTTGGGGTCCCAAAGAGAAATGGACTCTTTTAAGCAGGTAGGTGGGGTGCGCTGAGGCAGATGCCCGGCGTCCAGGTGCCCGAGGTAACTGTGGCGACTGGTGGGGGGTGACGTGATGCTGTGATAGTATGGCGTCAGCGGCGAGACGTGGAATATCTTAACCCTTTGAGCGATGGGTTCAGATCCCAGGTACACCTATGTATATTTTTTGGAACAAGGAGCCCACTGTCATTGGAGGTCCCGCTCTGTCCTATCTAGTTGGGGACTACGTTTCTCCCTAAGAGACGTGCATTTGAGAGAACCATCTCATATGTTGGCTCACAGGAGCAAGGGCCTCTTCGCTTTCTGCCCCTCCAATGGCCCGCTGGCCGAGCTCAGGGGCCACATTATGTGACCACCACCCCCGTAAACCAAGAGAGATCAGGTCTACAGTAGCATGAACGATCTGAGCTGCCAACATGAGGACAGATGGACCTGGCTGCGTCTCTGGAGTCTCCAGTCGAAGGTGATACCGTTTATGGGGCCAACGAGGAGGTAAAGTCACGTAAGCGTTGGCATCTCCAAAGCGTTCTTCGCATGGAACGAGGACAGAGCCTCCGCGCTCCCAAGAGCTTGTGTGATCTACATTGGCCCAATAAAAAGTATCACCTCGGTACTTGCTGTAGAGGGACACCTGTGAGATTTATTGTACAGGGCAGATTTATATACCTGGGGACCTGGTGGCCGAGGTGCCTTCAACAGATACGCTGGTGGGTGAAGCACTCTGCTTTTATTATGTGGACGAGGTGGAGCGGTTCGTCGGATGAGCATGATTTGGCCAGAGACTGGGAAGTAACTGACAGGGAAGACCCCTCAAAAAAAAACAAAAAACAAGAGGAGGAACAGGACAGGAACCGTGGAGTCCTATCAGAAAGCTAAAAAAACCATAGAGAGGAATGTGAGTTTCCCACCAAATTTACCACTTTATTTTTCTTTTTCAACTTTGACCAGCGAGAGGAACATATTTTATGGGGGGTAACCTGGTAGCCAGCCATTCTCGCCCCTTCACCTGAGGACTCATTGCCCACCATTGTTGGCTCAGGAAATGGGGTTTCCTGGTGGGAGGCAATGGTAAGTTACCCATTAATAGGAAAAAAAAAAATAACATGATCATGGTAGTAGTAGTAGTTACAGACCAGCATGTACCAGTGCAGCATGAGAACTTTAGTTTAAAATAGTCGTGAGGGGAGGGGGGTGCACCACAACCCCAGCCTATAACTACAGTTCCCATGAAGTTCAGCCAGCAAGATTAATGTAGCCCTCCCCATCTGTATTTACCGGCTACTCTTCCTACTATGGCTGGCTCAACACAATGGGAGTTGCAGTCAAGAAACCCTAGCTGCAATATATGTTTGAAATAAGCTACCCCGTGTCTGCAGCCTGCAAACTGCATCTCTGCCCAGGCGGGGACTCTGCTGCTGCTCCTCCATTATGGGTTTAAATATTGAAGAAGGTGAGCGCGGTGCCTTTTTGCCTCCCCTATGCCAAGCCGGATGGAACAGAACACTTCCAGTAATGCGGTCCGTCTATAAAGCGGTGCCCCGGGAACGCGAGCGGATAATTAGTTCCGCCCCTGTCCTGCTCATTCTTACTCAGAGAGTACATCATGAATTAAGGGGGGGGCTTTCACGAGGCCCATACTTTAACGGCACCAACGTGTAGGAGCGGGGCCTATCCTTGGGGCGATGCGGTAACCTTTTTATAGCATCACCTATGGACCACCTCATGAAATACATATCATCAGTCAGGTACCCTTAGCAAATTGATACTCCATCGAGAGGTTAATCCTCTAAACCCCCCCGGTCTTCCAGAGATACTATGGATCACACGGCGGCCAAACCTATAGAAAATTGGGTAATAAAGCAGCGTTTTGCTCAATTTCTCAAAGGCGTCCGATTTCTTTTTGATGGGTCAACTGATGTTTCGCGAGGTCTTTTTTGTGGCAATAAGAGACCCCGCACTCGGCGCACGGATACGGCTTCAGCCCCGTGTGGACCATCATGTGCGAGTTGAGTATGGACTTCTTATGGAAGCGCTTCCCGCACTCACAACAGACGTAGGGCTTCTCCCCTGTGTGGACCCGCTGGTGGCTGCAGAGGGCCGACTGCGAGGTGTAGCGCTTGCCGCACTCGCACGCGAACGCTTTCACCCCCGTGTGAGTCCACTGGTGGTGAAGCAGGGACGCCGTCTGTTTGAAGCTTTTCCCGCATTCGCCGCAGACGATGGGGGTCTTCTTGTGGGACCTCTGGTGGGTGGTCAAGCCCGCTTCGGAAGCGAAGGTCCGCTCGCACTCCGGGCACGGGTGGGCCTTCTGCGGATTGTGCAGGTGAAGGAACTGATGCCTGAAGAGCCTCTGCCGGTCAAAGAAAATCTGCTCACACTCGGAGCACGAGAAGACTTCGGCGGGGGTTCCGCACTCCGAGGAGATCAGCGTCTTGGCTCGCAGATGGACTTCGTGGCGCCCCATGACGGTGGATTCGTAAAGGAAAGTGCGGTCGCCCTCCGGGGTGTCGTCGTCGGCGTGAGCCAGCTGATGTCTGAAAAGACTCGGTTTGTCGGCGAAACGCCCGGCGCATTCTGAACACGAGAAGGGCTTCTCCACCGTGTAGGTCCTTTGACGTTGGGCAGAGCACCTCTCTCTACCCGGGTTTCTCGGTCCCGAGTCAGGCCCACTCCTCGCCTCCATCTTTTCCAGCGTAGTCCTCTCCTTCCCCCCGACCGTTTCATTATGGAAGGTCGTCTCCTCTATCCGCGCGTGGGCTGAAGGTGTATTCACGTCGCGTTCCTGGCTTAAGGATTTAACGTCCGTGATGCGCAGAGCGATATCTTCTGCCCGGGAACGTCCTTCAGGTGAGGAAACACCTGGGAGGGTTACTCTTTCCTCTAGGACTGGTTTAGGCTCGTGGGGGCCGGGCGGACGTTCTATCGCTGGGGTATAAACGTCTGCAGTGCGGGGGGCCGACTGCTTTTGAGCGCGGGGAGGGCCGAGCTCTCCACGTACGTCTCTGGGAGGTTGAGGAACGTCAGTGGGATTTCCCACGTTACGCGACGCTGAACAGTCTTGCTCATCTCCTACGGGGCTAATCGGCCTCTTCTGCGGATTATTCACCGTCGGATGTTTTTTGAGGTCGCTTTGACCCGTATTTATACAATCCGATGAAAACGCAGGGATAGGACGCCATTCGCGAGGATGCCGCTCCGCATCTCCTAGAAAACAAAGAGAAAGAAAGAGAAACGCGTCAAAAGCAGAGCGCTTTACCGAGAACATCAGTTCCCGAAACTCAGTGTTTGGGGAAACCGGACGTTGCTCTGTGCGCGATATAAACCCACGCATGCGCGATAGGTAATAGAAGCCCATTGTATACGACGGGAGCCGCTGCAAGCGCTTCGTGTTCTTTGGATCCGCGTGATTATTCCTTCCCATTACGCTACTTATTTGTCCGCCTCTGTGAGATCCTCGACGAGCCGCATTTAGCTTCCACGGGTTAGAAGACATCATTAGAGCCATTAGGGCTCTCTTGGTGCAGAGTTAGCACGTGTGGCCCGTGTGTTATTTGTTAAGTTGACCTTATTAAAACGATCACAAGATGTGTTCATCACGGTGTGGGTGGCAGGTAAGTGGAACAGCCTCCCTGCAGAAGAGGTAGAAGCCAATACAGTGAAGGAATTTAAACATGCACGGCCTGGGGCTCCCAAATCTAAGACAAGACCAAGGCCTGACTAAGATCTCTTCTTACCCAGCGAGTGTTGGGGCTGGCGAGTGTCCTTCACCAAGTCCCTGTAAAGCTCCTTGTGTTCCTCTACGTACTCCCACTCCTCCGCGGAGAAATAGACGGCCACGTCCTCGCACCACAGGGGCACCTGACACGGACAGCGACACGGTCATCACCCAACCAGGCCCTTCGGCCTTTACCGTAAGAAGCCCCGTCCCGGGCGGCCCTCACCTGTCCGGTCAGCAGCTGGATGATCTTGCTGGCCAGTCCCAGGATTTTCTTCTTGCCGTTTTCCTCGCGTGTCGGAGGCTCCGTCCCAGGGTTGCGGGTCCCGGACGACTCTTTCGACGCGCGGGGATGTCTGCTGTGTGCGGTGCGGTCACACGGCTTCTTCGGGAGAATATAATCCTGTAATAAATGCGCACGATGTATCATACGGCAGGAACACAGACACCTAAATGGCCCTTTATCACTCCCATCCCACCTGTGTTCCAATGGCCCTTTATCACTCCCATCACTCCTGTGTCCCAATGGCCCTTTATCACTCCCATCACTCATGTGTTCCAATGGCCCTTTATCACTCCCATCACTCCTGTGTTCCAACGGCCCTTTATCACTCCCATCACTCCTGTGTTCCAACGGCCCTTTATCACTCCCATCACTCCTGTGTCCCAATGGCCCTTTATCACTCCCATCGCTCCTGTGTTCCAACGGCCCTTTATCACTCCCATCACTCCTGTGTTCCAATGGCCTTTTATCACTCCCATCACTCCTGTGTCCCAATGGCCCTTTATCACTCCCATCACACCTGAGTCCCAATGGCCCTTTATCACTCCCATCGCTCCTGTGTTCCAACAGCCCTTTATCACTCCCATCACTCCTGTGTCCCAATGGCCCTTTATCACTCCCATCACTCCTGTGTTCCAATGGCCCTTTATCACTCCCATCGCTCCTGTGTTCCAACGGCCCTTTATCACTCCCATCGCTCCTGTGTTCCAATGGCCCTTTATCACTCCCATCACTCCTGTGTTCCAATGGCCTTTTATCACTCCCATCACTCCTGTGTCCCAATGGCCCTTTATCACTCCCATCACTCCTGTGTTCCAATGGCCCCTTATCACTCCCATCACTCCTGTGTTCCAACGGCACGTTGTGTTCGCTGATCCAAGTTTACACCACTAGGTATAACGCAGACTCCTGCCAACCGACACATCAGCCGCCGGGAGAGTCTCGCCGCGGTTACTCACCTGTCCGGTCAGCACATAGATCATTTCAAGCGTGAGATCCAGGATTCTCTCGGACGTCTCTTTCCGGCGGACGTTCATTATCACGGGGAACGAGCGGTCGCCATCCGACTCCATTGCCTAACGAATGAATTCTGTGGGTTAATAAACGGTTTGGTATGAGGGTTACCCTGAAATGGGAGGATCTAGAGGGGTATTTACCGAACCCTGGGGGCTCACCCTCCATAATGCATAGTTATAGCTCAAAACATTATGACATCACTACGATATCATCATCCACGTGGCTTACCAAGTTCACTCTCTGCAGCCTGCGCAGAAGACGGTGGAGACTCGCGGCATTTGGACATCCGAGGCGAACAGCGGACACGATCAGGATGGGTGGATCACCTGCAACATACACGGGGTGCACATACGTGAGAAGATGAGCCCTGGGGGTCCAAGGGGACACGTCAGACTTCCATTAAAGATGGCGGCCCCGCGCTTATACCGAACATCAGCATGTGGAGGAGAAACGCCCGTATCAGCGTCTACACGGAGAGGGCAACCAACACGGCTGCTTGCGTCTATAATAAACAAAGTAGCCGGGAAGTAACAAGATGCAGGGCAGGCATCCCGGGCGAGAAAAAAAGGGGCCAGTGGGACACAGGAGTGATGGGAGTGATAAAGGGCCATTGGAACACAGGAGTGATATAGTGTAACATGTAAAGCACGGTTGCGGCCCTCTGGGACCGATAGATAATGTATGTGGGGTATGACGGTAATCGGGAGATGTCGCCGAACAGGAATTGGGTCATCGCTCAGCTGTTTTTAATTATTAATAATGTATATATACACGCACACCTAAGTAAAGCGTAAGCTGCTTATAAAGTTATGCATTAAACCTAACAATAAGGGGCGGGTGCCTCGGCCCCCAGCACTCAAAGGGTTAACAGCGCCGTTCCACTTCATTGCCAAATAAACCGTCCCGATAGTTTCTTCCTCCTAATCGAGCCAAAACGAACGGGAACTTTTTAAAGAAGCTTTTCCAGTTTCTATAGTAACAGCCTCGCGCTGGGCTTTCGGCGTCACATGACAATTAAGCGTTCCCGGCAGATATGGAGCAGCAGCTTTCTCCGGGGCTGCAGATCACCTCACCCCGGTGTACTGCAGGGTAATAAATACCCCAACTCCTCCCTCCAACCCTGCAGGGTATGCCCCAGAACCCCAATCCTCTCCCTGAACACATCTCACTCAAAACTGCAAAAGTGACGTCATTAAAGGTTGCACCCCAAAAACAACCCGTCCATCACCCCTGGCTAACAGGACCACCCTATCTCCATTCTCCTCAGTTACCATGCAGACTAAGGGGTAACTCCGGGGTACCAGTGATGCCCAGCAGAGGGGTAAAAGTCCTGCCCCGGAACTAACAACTCCAGCTCTATCGCAGCTTCCGGTTGTTAGAAGTAGGCTGTCCCTATTCCAAGATGGCACCGCCTGATCAGCAAAGGCCGCTACATCCCCCATGATCCTCCGCGCAGCGAGAGCGGAAGTACGTAACGTCACCCCAAAAAAAAAAAAAAGCGCTCCGAAGAGGCGTTCTCGTTGTTATGGCTGCAAATAGATCATGTGACTGTTGTGGTCACGTGGTCCTGGGCAATACCGGAAGTGGGGACTTTTTTTGATAGTTATATCAACGGTCCTTAGTGGAGGAAACTATGAGACTCATACCTGCCAAATGCCCCTAGTTTGGCCAGTCCCTCTGTGGGGGCCAACAAAATCCCATTCTGTTCTACATTCCTAAAAGTGACAATAAAGAGTGAAAAAACATATAAATGTTATATTATAAGTACCTTAATTTATGGGCCGAGCCCGTTTACGTTTTGCCCCCCCCCAGACTTTATGGTATCCTCGCAGCAGACTGTACATTGACTGTATTACCTAATCTCAGGCTGAAGGGGGAAGATTTTCAGGGACGCACATTCTGGATGTCCCCCTGACGTCTTAACCCCTTCAGCCCTAGGTGTTTTCAGAACAGATTTTCTGTTTGTATGTATAGCTTTAGGATTAAACATGAATTTTATTTTATTTTATGTTATTTACCGTATTTTTTAACCAAACAGGTGGTGCCCCCCGCAACAGTAAAGTATTTCTATTGCCAAGAAAGTCTAAGGTGTTCCTAGGGGTAATGCCGCCTGGCGGTGCCCCCATCTCGGTAACACAAACACACACTACCTGCAACTAAAACCCCACTCGCTCTCTGCATCGTACACTTAAACATACGTACAGTACATACACACACTATTCCCCCTACTTCACACCACTTACCCTAGGTTCGCCCCTGACATTAACTTACGCCAACACACACTCATGCTAACACCATACACTCACAGTAACTTACGCCAACACACACTCATGCTAACACCATACACTCACAGTAACTTACGCCAACACACACTCATGCTAACAGCATACACGCAAACATATGCGGACGCACACTCAAGCTAATACCACACACTAACATCCACCCACAAACAGAGGCTAAAACCATACACTCTAACACAATACAGTAACACTCACACACAAATAATACCATAGACTCACACAGTAACTCACACATCCACTCACACACACATCCACTCTACACTTACACACACACACATCCACTCTAACACAATACACTTACACACACATCCGCTCTAACACTTTACACTTACACACACATCCACTCTAACACTTTACACATACACAAGTAGCACTGCAAAATTATACTCTTTAATAATTCATAAGTTGACCACAAGAGCGAATCACCACACGGGGCCGATTCTTTATTGCAATGCCATAGGACTTTCATTAGTTAGAGTGTCTGGCTGAGTCACTAGGATCGAGCCTTTCTATTATTTATACCAGGCAGTACGATGAGGAGCCAGACCGATTGTCTAGTAGATTGGACTAAGATAACAGCACTAGATCACGTATCCAAAGCGAGTCGGAGTTGCCTTACATGGAAACTGTGATGACAACACGTGTAGTGTCAGCCCGGCTTTATGTCCTCTTGCCAGGGTCGCCCATATTGGTGTTTTAGTCCCAGCTGGACTGATAATATATGAATAAATGTAGGGCCCAGCATCAACACAGAAGTCTCTCCTCAGTAGAATCTTGACTGCCCATAACAGAGCTAGGCCCTCCTTCTCGATGGCAGCATATCCCATTCATGGTCCAGGAGACTTTGTTGAGCCATCAGATGTTCATCCCCCTGGCTCAGAGCCACTCCTAGCCCACTGAAGCACCTTTGTGGAAAGCGTTTGTTAACATCTGGAACGGCCAGTATCTGGGGAGCTTCCTCGTTCCTTCTTGAGCTGGCTAAGAAGCTTGGTCGCAGTCTGGAGCCAGGCAACATCATGGGGCAGGGTTCTCTTAGTCAGGTCCGTCGCGGGCTTGGAGATGTCTCTATAGGTCTGAAGGAACTTCCTAAAATAGCAGGTGGTCCCCAGGAAGGCAAGCCCTTGCTTCTTGATTTTTGGGGATTTGGCCACTCTATGATGAAAGTATAAAGGAATTTTCTGGAAAACCCAAGGAATGGGTTCTGACCCAGAAGACTCGGGGGAAATCCAGAACCACTCAAGGCAAAAGGCACTGCAATAAGTCTGCGGTTTGTTATAATAAATAAAGCGTAATCAAGAAACAGTCCAAAAGGTCCAAAGTTCCGGACAGGAGTCAATCGGCAGCAACAAAAGGCAAGCAGGGGTTAAAAAATTCAGTAAATGGACTGCAGAAAAGCCTGCTCTCCTGCCTCAGCAATGGAGGATTCCTCCCTGGTGGACCAAGCATCCCCTAGCTACCTACTAGGGACCTTCTTAAGTTGGCTACAGCTTAGACTCATCTCCCTACCTGGAATGTGGCTGGGTATGGGGGTCATGGACCTCTTGAAATTACCAGGAGTATGTATCGTATCTTGCCAGCAGCCGCCATTTTACCTTGATGAGCTTTCTAGTTAGGTACGTGACCCAAGCATGGACTTTGATTCTGTGTGGACAGCACTCTTAAGTTTTGCAGGAAGCCCCAATGTCCCCAGTTGAGTTGTCCAAGGTTTACAACGAACGATGGGTCACTCGGTTCGGCCCAACTGAGGATAGTCCTTTGGTGGATGCTGGAGAAGGAAGACATTGTTCTAACTCCGCTAGCCTTTCTTGTTCGGTGGCTTTTATCTCTAGTGGAGGGCTGCCTCCCAGTAAGTCCTACTGACTTTGTACGTTTCTGGTTCCATGATCCTCCTCTGTTGCTGCCTCATTCTTTGACCTGGTAGGAGGGTGACACGGGATTGGGTGTCGAAGGACCCTTTGTGGAGCCCTCTGAGGGCTCTGATCAGTTTGTTGCATTTGAGTATACAGTCCAGCGCCAGCACTGTCTGTAGCCCTTGGTAATCTTGACCTTGTCTGTGAGCCAGGTGGTGGTCACATCAAACATCTTCAGTGCTCTCCTTTGTTTCATTATTGCATGCTTTGACCGAGGTACGCATCCATACTATTTAATATCATTTATTTGGGGATGTGACCTTGATCCTACTAGCAGGCGTCCAACACTGGACTCCTACTTTGAATACTGCACAGCCAGACCCTGTGCTTTCAGACATTCTGCATGTGACGGGGGGTCGTTAAGAGTCAAGGTAATGGTGGTGGTGGTGGTGCAGGTCTCTGGAAGGTATCGGGTGGTCCATACAATGGCCACGTTGGGGAATGGCAGCAGATGGCGCGAAAGGCTTGGCTGCCAGTTTTAACTTTTCCAGCCTGGCTTCATAAAGCCGCTTTGCTTTGGCTCTTCTGTTCTGAAACCAGATCTTCACCTGGGTCTCCGTGAGGCTCAGGGAGCTGGAGAACTCCGCTCGCTCCGTTACAGACAGATACGGATTCTGCCTGAACTTCCTTTCCAGGTCCAGGAGCTGCGAGGTGGTAAAGGGGGTCCTGCGCTTTCTGCTGGTGTTCAGCTTCTCCAGGGTGCACGGAGGAGAGCCGGGGTGCCCTAGAAAGAAAGGAAGACACAGCGGCGGGTGAGAACGCATCTCAAGAAGCCAGGTATCTGAACCTCGTATTGGATCGGCTGACTTTCCCCTGATTTCATCCTCTGGGGGAGGCTGCCCTGCATCTTCTCACTCTGAAGACAGCCTTCCTAGTAGCGCTCCACTTCTGCTAGGAGACTGAGCCGGCCGAAGGCTTCAGCTATCGTTCTATAACCTAAAGCGGAGAGCTGTAGTGCTGGTGGAGGAGAGGCTGGGATGAGGGACGGTGTAAGGGTGTAACGGGTGATCTCAATGCGATCTCACACCGGTGAGTGATTCTTACCCGGTAATCCAAGGGGCTCGTTACGAATCGATGTCCGTTCTGTCGCCGGTGTATGAACGTTGATGTTGCAGGAAGCCGGCTCCTCGTTAACGTGCGCGGTCCGACGCGCTGAATAGTCCCCCCTATATCCTGCGCACTCGAACGCGCTCTTCTGCGGCTCGGTTACCGGCGGATAATCCAACCTGGGGTTTCTGACGTCGCTTTGACTCGCACTTCTATATTCCGAGGAAGCAGAGACAGGGAACCGTTCACGCGCCGCTTCCACCGGGTCTCCTGGAAAGAAAAAAAAAAGCATCGCAAGCAGACTTTTATTCCCAGATGTTCATTAAAAAGGAATCGTTCTTGCTCGGTTTTGCGCACCCTTACCACGCCACCTATAGGGGGGATATTGTGTTGCGGGGGGAAGTTTCTTCTGTAGCCATGAAAGCAGAAGGGCATTTGGGGTCTCTGGAGACCAAGAACTACCCCGGTAACAGAAAAGGGCGTTAATGGGGGTATTTATTATTATTACCTGCATGCTGGAGACCAACGCCCCCCAACGCCCTTCCCGTTTAACTCGTCTCCGGCCGCCTGTGCGAAAGCCAGAAAATGTCAGCCTACTTCCTGCACGTGCTCAGTAGCTACAGAAGTCAACGGGAGTGGACTGAGCACGTGCAGGAAGTCTACCTAGAAACGCTTCCTGCTGGTAGCAGAGACGGCTGGGGGAGGATTCTTACCCGGTAATCCAAGGGGCTCGTTACGAATCGATGTTCGTTCTGTCGCCGGTGTATGAACGCTGATGTTGCAGGAAGCCGACTCCTCGTTAACGTGAGCGGTCCGACGCTCTGAATAGTCCCCCTTATATCCTGCGCACTCGAACGCTCTCTTCTGCGGCTCGGTTACCAGCGGATAATCCGCCCTGGGGTTTCTGAGGTCGCTTTGACTCGCACTTCTATATTCTGAAGAAGCAGAGATCGGGAACCGTTCACGCGGCGCTTCCACCGGGTCTCCTGGAAAGAAAAAAAATGCATGAAAAGCAGACTTTTAGGACAAGTTGCCAAAATGTTATATTTGTGAAGCTGCTGACTGGTTCCAGGGGAGGTGGAGAGAACCGTACTGCTGGTGGTGAAGCGGTGGGGACGACGGGCAGTTTAAGGATGCTTTACACAGGCGAGCGCCTCTTACCCAACGATCCTAGGGGCCGGTACCCCCCCATCGTGTCATCTTTACAAAGATCCTTGTGCCGTTCGATGTACTCCCACTCCTCCAGGGAGAAATAGACGGCCACATCCTCACAGCGCATGGGCACCTGACACGGACAACGACACGGTCACCATCCGGCTCGGTGATTTTACCGTAAGAAGCCCCGTCCGGCACGGCCCTCACCTCTCCGGTCAGCAGCTGGATGATCTTGTTGGTGAGGTCCAGGATCTCCTTCTCGCCGTTGTCCTCGCGTCTCTGCGAGTGCAGCGGAGGCTCCGTCCCGGGGTTCTGGGTCCTGTAGGGGGCATCTCGGCTGCGCGCGGCGTGCCCGTCATATGGCTTATTTGTGGGAACGTACTCCTGTATATAAAAACATAAAGGGCGCAATCAACATACATCTCCCGCTCAGTTCCCTTCATCTTTTTGGGGAGATCATTAGTTTAACCCCTTAAGGACTATGGGCGGTCCCTAAACCCACTGAAAACAATGCATTTTGAGCCCGTACATGTACTGGCTTTGTCCTTAAGGGGTTAAAAGTTAACCACGCAGCATTATTTGATCAATTTGGTACGGTGAAGTTCTCTCTCACCCCTCCTCCCCGTGTTTGAAAGACTATCTGAACAACAATCGTCCACTTAAGAACATAGGGAGATATAACATCATGGGGAGGAATAATCAAGAGAACAGGAAGTTAAGATGGCGGCTCTCGTCGCACACAAGGGCTTTTATTACATATATACTGCCTCTATTACCGTCGTTCACACCATCCCTCACCTGTCCGGTCAGCAGGTAGATGATCTCAAGCGTGAGATCCAGGATTTTCTCAGACGTCCGATTCCGTTGCTTTTTCATCATCGGAGATAACGGGCTTCCGGTCCCCGGGCCGGATCTTCTTTCTCCTGCGGCGGCGGCGTTAAACGGCTGCCGTGTTCTGCAAAGAACCAAAAAACGATAAAAGAGACCGACGGGGAGGACTGTCGGTGGACTCGATAAACTGGAAGAGGAGGAGCTCACTGGGCTGGGTGGAGGCAATGGTTACCCCACCTGGAAGCTCCCAGCTTAGTGAATATGCCCCTAACGGGGTCCGTCTCTGTCAGTAAGAAGGGTACGGAGGACGGCACATACCCTCTGTAGTGATCATGACTGGGATACTGGGAGTGGGAGACGCCATGCAGATATAATGGACACCCTATCTGAAGAGTGTGAATTAAAGCTGCCAGGCGCTGTTATTACATCCCGCTATTACTGCGCATGTCACTTACCAGGTTCACGCTCTGCAGCCAGCGCGGACGGCCGTGGAGACTCGCGCCATTTAGACATTCGGGGCCAAGCAGCGGACGCGATCGGGAAGACGGATCACCTGCAACACGCATGCAGCACTGCGATTAAGGGGTGCGTGTGACAGCGGCTCTCCCACTTATGATACGCGAAGTACCGTAAATAACCCTTACCGGATCTACAATGGATCCCATAAAAAACAACAAAGAAGCCTTCCCCCCCCCCATTTCTAAGGAGACAGCCAATCGGTGGCTACTTCTGCAGCACATGACAATTAAAGAGCGCCCATCAAAAATGATGCTTTTTCACGTAATTAAATAAGTAATTCTGGAAGGGGCAGGCGGATATAAAGAGTTAAATACGGCATAGCAGGTAGAACTGCAGAGTCTTTCTCCAGGTCAGCAGATCGTCTCACTCGGTTTACTGCAGGGCTCCGCTGTGACCCCCCCACCTCCAATAACTTCGGGGAGGCCTTATCCCTGTCACTCATGGGGTTAAAGATGCTTAATTGCACTCATACACTTAAACTTTTGAAGAAGCTTTTTCAGTTTCTATAGCAACAGCCTCGGGCTGAGCCTTTTGCATCACATGACAGTTAAGCGTTCCCGGCAGATATCGCGAACGAGACAGAATACGACGTGACTGAGGAATTATTTCCGGGGAGGGTAGGGGGTATTTAATCGTTCCTAATGCCAGGAGTAGATGGAGCAGCAGCTTTCTCCGGGGCTGCAGATCATTTCGCCCAGGTGTACTGCAGGGTAATAAATACCCCATTTACCCCCACCCCTCAATGAACTAGATCAGTTGAACAAGTGTCCCTAAGGTGACCCCAGAAACACCCCTCCATCACCCCCTGACTGACAGGGCCTCCCCAATGGCCTCACCACACTAAGGGGTAACCCAGGGGTGTCAGGGATGCCCAGCAGAGGGGCAACATCTGTGAAGGGGACTTAAATAAAGTCCTGCCCCGGAATAAATGTAACCCCCGGCTCCTAAAGCTCCACTGGGGCCCCTGGCTGCGGGCAAGAACTTGGCTTTAACCCAAAATGGCGTCAACTTACCGACAAAACCGCTGGCATGAACGAAAACCGCGTAGAACTATGTCTCCCATGATCCTCCGCGCGGCGACGGCGCATGTACGTGACGTCACGAAACAAGGCGCTCTGCAGAAGCATTCTCGTTGCCAGGGCCGCTGACAGGTCATGTGACTGTTATGGTCACATGGTCCTGGGCAGTACCGGAAGTAGCTTGTGTGACGGCGATACCGACTTCCTCTCTGTCAGAAGCTCAGCTATAATAGCAAGTGTAATGAGATGAACCTCCCAAGTGCCCCTGTTTAATTGAGCCAGTCCCTCTGCGGACCACAGAATCCTAGTATCTGAATTTTAGCCCCTGTGTATCGAAGCAGCAAGGAAATTGGTTTATAAGTGACACTGTGTAAAAAAATATTATTAATAATAATTAAATACTCTGGTTACATACATTTCTATCAAAAGGTCATAGAGTACCATTAATGAGGCAGACCACATGGGAGAGACATTGTGTTGAATACTGTAACTTTATTAGCCTAACTCGTACGATACATACGTGACAAACCGGGGCAGTTGCCAGGTAAGTGCATTCAGCAGTTATGGAAATAACAGATCAATGAGGACTTGAGGCCGTTTGCTTTAACCCCTTTCGTGTCCAAGGACGTAGGGGTTACACACACACACAAAAAAAATTGTGGCCCCTGAGCTGTCAGAGGAGCTCTCCAGTGTAAAAGGAGATCCCTAACCGGTGATGTCACCAGAAACATCACAGAGGATCACCTGTGCTAATAGAGATCTCTGGGGTCATAAAAGACCCCGAAGTGGATCTCTTTACAATACGATCTCATAGACAACAGTGTAAAAAAAAAAAAAAAAACCCTGGCTTCTTGGTGTAATTCCACGAAAGGGAGGAGCCGTGGCATGCACCACGTTGACAGCCTCTCCGCTGTTCCTCCAATCGGTGGGAGAAGGTGTGAGTGGAGGCTCCGCCCCTTCTCCCAGAAGTGCTCCGAGAGGCCTGGATAGCGGAGAGAAGACGACGAAGAAAGAAGGCAAGAGAAGAAACGGAGACGAGTACACAAGCGGTTGGCGGAGAAGGTAGGGAGGGAGACATTGAAAGAGAGTGAGTGAATGAGAGAGTGAGCATGAGTGAGGGTCAGCGACAACATTCTCCTCTAGGAAGGAGAATGTTATCAGATTAGTACCAACCTGCCAACGTTCAGGGGCCTTCAATCCTGAGATCTGAATTATCGGCACATGCTGCGCAAGTAATTATCATTTATTGTTCGTAATATAGCTCCATCAAACTCCATAGCGCCGTACAAAAGGTAGACAGGACAGAACACGGAGTATATAACATAACAATTTGACTTACAGAAGCAACAGGTGAGGACTCGTCCTACATTTCCCCTCCCCCATCTTCTCGCAACCAGTACATATAATACCTTCTTTATAATGCTGGTATCCCACCGCTGCCACCAAGTGCCTTTGCCTTCTCCTGGCGGGTCCGACCATTCTTAGAGCCGAGTAATGTATTCATTGTACGAGCGGGGCAGGGAGAATCAGCAAGCGTACAAGGATAGTGAAAGGACAAAGATGGCCGCACTAGTGCTACTCACACAATCCAGAAGCCCCACCCCCACCCCTCAGTCCATCAGCCTCATAGACCATTCTTCTCGCTCCTCTCTTTCTTGTGGACCCTGCGATGGATGCTCAGGGACGCCCGATAGGCGAAACGTTTTCCGCACGCGCACTGAAACGGCTTCACTCCCGTGTGGATCCACTGGTGTTGAAGGAGGTTGCCTTTCTTGGTGAAACTCGCCCCGCACTCGGGGCACACGTGTGTTTTCTTCTTCTTCGTATGGACCCGCTGGTGCTTTGTGAGAGCCGCTTCGTACGGAAAGATCTTCCCGCAATCCGGGCACGGGTATTCTTTCTGCTGGACGTGAATGAACTGATGCCTGATGAGACCCGATTGGTCGGCGAATCGCTCCTCGCACTCGAAACACGAGAAGGGCTTATGTTTGGACAGACGCATGTAATGGGTGTAACAGTTTATGCAGTCGGACGCCTTCATTGGCGTCTTGGTCAGGTGGACCTTCTGGTGCCGGCTGAATCTGGACTCGTAGAGAAAGGTTCTGTTGCACTCCGGGCAGGTGAAATCTCTCTCCTTGGTGTGACCCAGCTGATGTCTAAAGAGACTGGGTTTGTCGGCGAAGCGCTCTGCGCACTCAAAACACGAGAAGGGCTTGGTCTCCGAGTGACTCTTTCGATGTTCCACGAGATGTCTGGCCTCGGCGAAACCTTTCCCGCATTCGAAGCACGAGAAGCGGTTCTCGCTGTCCTGATGGGCGGAATCCTCTGCCGGCGCGTGTTCCGTGTGCGTGTGCACGCCGGCGTCTGCTACGCTTTTAACGTCCACGATGCGGATGAACATATCATCTGACGGAGAATGCTCTCTGTGGGAGCAAATCAGGTGGTTTTTTATTTCGCAGAGGACCGGCTCGTGCTGGGTATGAGTCGATGTACGTTCTGTCGCTGGTCTATGAACGTTCATGTTGAAGGAGGTCGCATTCACGTGACTAGGTCCGCAGTCTGAATAGTCTCCTGCGCACTCGAACGCTCTCTTCTGCGGCTCGGTTACCATCGGATAATCCGCCCTGGGGTTTCTGGTGTCGCTTTGACTTGTAGGTCTACATTCTGAAGAAGAAGAGATAGGGAACCATTCGCGTGGAGCTTTCTCCATGTCTCCTGGAAAAAAAATCCATCAGAAGTAGACTTTTATTACCAAAATGAACTATTATGTGTGATTAATTGAATGAATATCTGTGAATGAGGGGATGAATGAGTATCTGTGAATGATTAGTATTTGTGAATGAGGGAATGAATGAGTATCTCTGTACGATTAGTATCTGTGAATGAGGGGATGAATGAGTATCTCTGAATGATTAGTATCTGTGAATGAGGGGATGAATGAGTATCTGTGAATGATTAGTATTTGAATGAGGGAATGAATGAGTATCTCTGAATGATTAGTATCTGTGAATGAGGGGATGAATGAGCATCTCTGAATGATTAGTATCTGTGAATGAGGGGATGAATGAGTATCTGTGAATGATTAGTATCTGTGAATGAGGGGATGAATGAGTATCTCTGAACGATTAGTATCTGTGAATGAGGGGATGAATGAGTATCTGTGAATGATTAGTATCTGTGAATGAGGGGATGAATGAGTATCTGTGAATGATAAGTATATGTGAATAAATGAGTGAATGTTTGTGAATGAGTAAATTAATGAGTGTGTGATAGCATAGATGTGTAGTGAAGGGGGGGTAGCATTGCATAGGGAGGCTTTAATCACACTCCTATCATACCCAGGTTCCAGCATGTACTGGCTGCCTGGGCATGATAGCAGTGTGATTGCTGTTAACATATATATATATATATATAAATATTCTGATGGAATTTTTTGTCCAATTTGGGTGTGTTACTTTTAATAAAAGTGTTTTTTTTTAAAAGTGTGGGGAGGGTCATTTTTGGTTTCAGCCAAGTGAATGTTGAATTTTCATCATTAGAGCAATTTGTGTTCTCTTGCTCTGTAACTCCAGTGGCCTGTGATGTGCGACCTGTGTTCTACTTATCAAAACATGGACTCCAATATGCTGGAAAAAGAGAGGCTGCGGACCCCTTGAATAAATATATTCTGGAGAAACACAGCCTTCGGGAGGAGCTGTGACATCTTGGAGGGCATAGCATGTTGGTCAGAGAGGTACGTGAGGCAAGTAGAGTCACGATGACAAGAGAGGAACACATCAGGTATTTATATGTTTATATACACACACACCAGTGAAATATAGGTCAATTTGGATCAAGTAGAAGACATCAATGTCATCCACATCTTTGTGAGTTAGTTTTTCTAATAACCTGGGTTAGAAGCAGAGGCTGGTCGGTGAGTGTGAGTGATGGAGAGATCTGTAGTGCTGGTGGAGGAGAGGCTGGGATGAGGGGCGGTGTAAGGGTGTAACAGGTGATCTCAATGTGATCTCAAGCCGGTGAGTGATTCTTACCCGGTAAGCCAAGGGGCTCGTTACGAATCGATGTCCGTTCTGTCGCCGGTGTATGAACGCTGATGTTGCAGGAAGCCGACTCCTTGTTAACCTGAGCGGTCCGACACTCTGAATAGTCCCCCTTATATTCTGCGCACTCGAACGTTCTCTTCTGCACCTCGGTTACCGGCGGATAATCCAACCTGGGGTTTCTGGCGTCACTTTGACTCGCACTTCTATATTCTGAAGAAGCAGAGATAGGGAACCGTTCACGCGCCGCTTCCACCGGGTCTCCTGGAAAGAAAAAAATGCATGAAAAGACTTTTATGACAAGTTGCCAAAATGTTATATTTGTGAAGCTGCTGACTGGTTCCAGGGGAGGTGGAGAGAACCGTACTGCTGGTGGTGAAGCGGCGGGGACGACGGGCAGTTTAAGGATACTTTACACAGGCGAGCGCCTCTTACCCAACGATCCTAGGGGCCGGTACCCCCCCATCGTGTCATCTTTACAAAGATCCTTGTGCCGTTCGATGTACTCCCACTCCTCCATGGAGAAATAGACGGCCACATCCTCACAGCGCATGGGCACCTGCCACGGACAACGACACGTCACCATCCGGCTCGGTGATTTTACCGTAAGAAGCCCCGTCCGGCGCGGCCCTCACCTCTCCGGTCAGCAGCTGGATGATCTTGTTGGTCAGGTCCAGGATCTCCCTCCCGGGGTTTTGGGATCCACTGGACAGATAGGGATCTCCGCTGTGCGCTGCTGTGTCCCATGGCTTCTTTACTGGAGCATAATGCTATATAAACACATAAAAGGCACAATCTATCAACATACATGGAATCTGCCGCTCAGCTGCGGCCCATCTTAGCCAGGCACAAAGTCTTAAGCCGAGACTGGTGGCAGTCTGTGGCAGGATCAGCATTATTTCATCAATTCCCCCCCTGTGTTTCAAAGACAACCTGAACAGCAATCAACAAGTTAATAAGGGAGAGATAACTTAACGGGGAAGAATAATCGAGATGCTCTCATCGCACACACGTAACAGGGGCTTTTATTACATATACGCGACTTCTTTTAACGCCGTTGCCGAGTTTTATTTAGTGTGTGAATAATGTGTAATATAACCCAAAGAATATATAATTCCAAGGGACAGCGCTATATAATCCTCAATGTGAATAAAATAAAAGGAATAAACCTTATCATCAACCCCTAAGACAGGTTATTATTATATTATATAATTATATATATATTAGAATTCCTTCACTGGTTCCCAGACCACAAGAAAAAAAAAAGTTTAAATTAATTAAAATTTAAAAAATTGCAACTCAAAATTTTGAATAAATATTAAATTATTTTATCATCCCAGAAAAATGAAAGAGAAACAACCATTAAATAAATAAATAGCTTATTTAACATAGATATCTTGGGATAAGAATTAATAGCACCAAGCTGCACAATCACTTAGCAATATATAACATATACATTAAAAAAAAAGAGAGAATAACCAAATAAGCTCACTCACGCTTCGCTGTTCCCGTCCGGGACCAAAATAATTCTTTTAGTTTTTTTTTGTTTTTTTTAACCCCTTAAAGGACAATGGGTGGTCCCTAAACCCATTGAAAACAATGCATTTTGAGCGCGTACATGTACGGGCCTTGTCATTAAGGGGTTAAGAAGCGTAAGTGATCTAATTTGGTTATTCTTTCTTTTTTTATGTATGTGTTATATATTGCTACATAATTGTTCAGCTTCCTTCTACTAATTTTCTGCTAATATATATATATATATATATATATATATATATATATATCTGTATATATATTTATATATATATATATATATCTATATATATAATAATATATATACACAGATATATATATATATATATATATATATTAGCAGAAAATTGTATATATTTTTTATATAAACTATTAATTTTACTTATTTTCTTTACTTTTATTGAGTTTTCTTGTAAATAAAAAAGAAAAAAAAAAGGATATATCGCCGATGTACCTTACATGTGATACAGAATAAACAACGTGCATCATTTCGATTCCACCCCGAGTTATGGATAAACTGAGCGGATACTATGTAATGTAGAATAAAGGAAAGCAAAAAGTGTGAAAAGGGGAGAAAAAAAAAATGAAGAGAGAGAAGGGAAAGAATTCCATCTCGCCGAGGAGCCTAGAAGGTTCTCCCGTCTCCCAAAACAAATCAAGAATTAGTTTTTTAAAAAAATAATAATTTAATTTTTTCTGGGATAATAAAATATTTTTATATTGATCCCAAATTTTGGGTTGCTTTTTTTTTTTTTTTATTTCTTTCCCCCCATAACATAACACCCGTGAGTGTGAGCGACGTCATCTGGGACGCTCATGCCATTCCTCACCTGTCCGGTCAGCAGGTAGATGATCTCGAGCGTGAGATCCAGGATTTTCTCAGACGTTCGATTCCGTTGCTTTTTCATCGTCGGAGATGATGGGCTTCCGGTCCCCGGGTCGGATCTTCTTTCTCCCACGGCGGCGGCGGCGACGTTAAACGGCTGCCGTGTTCTGCAAAGAAACGAAAAACGATAAAAGAGACCGACGGGGAGGACTGTCGGTGGACTCGATAAACTGGAAGAGGAGGAGCTCACTGGGCTGGGTGGAGGCAATGGTTACCCCACCTACAAAATCCCAGCTTAGTGAATACGCCCCTAACGGGGTCTGTCTCTGTTAATATAGGGATATGAAAAACTGCAGATACCCCTGTGGGTCATTGTTCTCTTAACACCTTCCTTACCAAGGCTTTTTAGTACCGTGTGGTTTTGGGTTTTTTGCCTTAATTCATATATATATATATATATATATATATATATATATATACATATATATATATATATATATATATATATATATATACATATATATACATATATATATATATATATATATATATAAGTAAATTCTCTGGACCTGGATAATTTATACATCCCTAATTCTGAGGAATACTGTGTAAAAAAAAAAAAAAAACCTATAATAATTTCAACAAAAAAAATTACATTTTTTGCAATTGTTGTTAGAATTTTTTTTATATTTATATATTATATTATATTTTTTTTGAATATTTATTTTTATTTTTGGCCCTTAGGGGTTTTATATATATATATATATATATATATATATATATATATATATATTTCATATTGGTAAGTTAGTGTGGTGGGGGTTAGAAATTAGTTAAATAAGGTTAGGTTTAGGTTAAAAAAAATAAATGATAAAATAATTTAAAAAAAAAATTAGAAAAAATAAATGAAAAAAGTATATAGAATTAAAAAGTTTTTTTTAAGGGCAGGTTAACTAAATGAATTTATGATATTTTTTTTCACATGTTTTTTTTCACTATGCTAGCTGTGCATAATATATATACCTGTAAAACTGCAAAATATTTTTAACTAAAAAATGTCTTAAATATATAATATTTTAAAAATTAAAAACCCTACTGGGTCTTAATTTTTTTTTTGAAGAAAATTAAAATAAAAAAAAGGAGCAAAAACTCCTCTGGCTTTATAGCGTAGAAAAGCCCTAGTCCTTAAGGGGTTAAAGTACTTCCGGGAAGGTTTTGGGGCATTTTACCGTTCGTAGGAGCGCTGTTTTCAAACACGCCATTTAGTGACAAATCCATTGTAAGCATTGTACGGCGCTGCGGCGTATGTCGGCGCTGTGTGACCCAATAAATGACATTATTAATAGAAAAAAAATATATATATAAAAAAGGTTTAAATATAAAAGGTGGAACAGAAACCTTTAAGGGGTCTTTAAATTCAGACTGCAGAGCACCAAATACCCCATTTGCCCCCCCCCACCTTACCCATGCCCCCTAACTGCGGAGCGCAGGGATATGACGTCAGCACTTTTGAAATGCGCGGGCTCTACGCTTCAGGGCCTCGGCCAGAACACATCCCTGCCCTCCCCCCCAGCACCCCTTTCCGAACTGCGAGATGACGTCACCAAAGTGTCCTTAAATATTAAGGTCTCTCACCAAATCACTTCCCCCTCCCTCACTGGTTAGGTTTCTCTGTTACCATGGAGACCGAGGAGCCAGGCGAGTGTCCTGTGATGCCCCACAGCGGGGTTATTAATCTGTGTGAATGGCTCCTCCACGACTCGCTCGGAGAGGCTTTGTCCCAGGTAGTTGGCTCTAATCCAAGATGGCCGCCGCGTTGAGTCAGGAGATCAAAGAACTACATCACCCATCGGCCTTTGCGTGCTATGAGGGGGCGGGGTTATTAAAGCAATAGGGTATAAGATAGGGGCTGCAGTAGACAGGGGAGTATGAAGCAGGTTGTGTGAGGAGATGCTCTCAAGCCCTTAGTGGCGGAAAGTGTAACATATATACACACCAAGTATCCTTGTTTAGGTAGGACAGTCCCTCTTTTCTAGGAGCTCACAATGTTTGCTGGGTATGAGGGTATAACAGGGTTCTACAACCTTAAAAGCCCCAATAATGTATAGAGAAATAGCAGGAAATGGGGTTATTAATTAAACAGGGTTTCTAATGAACTATCACCAGGTTATGAAGTCACGCGAGAGGGAAACCAAACACAATTATTTTATATATATATTTCTAGATCTCTAATGATTGTAATAGAAATTTCTTGGGGGGTCCCAAAGAAGAACTGGTCATCCTAAGTAGACTTTTGTCCGGAGGCTGCAGGTGAAGTGCCAGAAGACACGCCCCACTCCCCGCCCACTTACCCTCCGACATTCGTCAGCGAGACCGCCCACTGACAGCAGCAAGACCACCCACTGACGTCAGGGGACCACCCACTGAAACCCCTATAAAAATGCTTCCTGAACTGCAAGGTGTGGTCCCCCGCCGGCCACATTGATTGGGTGGCAGATTTGGAAGCGGATTGTTTCTTGAGGGCTCCCTCTTTTTGTTCCAAGGAAGATTTGGTTTCACGGCAGGTCCTGTAACTTTGGAAGAACGATTGCTCTGGAGAAAGAACCAAAGCTGGACGAGACCAACCCCTCTTACCTATGGAGTAGACTCGTGCATTCGGATTCGTATCAGTTTGGCCTAGTGGTGTCCACCAGAGAGACGTCCTTGAGGACGAGGTAGCCATATTGCCTGGATGAAACCAAATTATTGATGTGTTCTTGTAGAGAATCTTCCTACCGGACGCTGGCTGGGGGGTTTATCACCTGCTGACGATCCCTGCGTTGGTCCCACCTGGTTCCACCGAGGAGCTTGATCACCCAGTGGGGTGCCTTGTCCCGATGAATAAGACCCGGTGGTTCCCACCAGCCCAGGCCTTCTTTATCTGCAAAGGGTCTCCTACTGGTCAGGCCTTTTCTTTATTTACATCTTTTGGGGGGGGGTCACCTTACATTTCGGCCAATAAAACGAAATTCCATGTTTGTACAAGACTGAAGTATTTCATTTACTAAAACAAGAGATATTAGCGAAAGATTAACGTGAAGACCCCGAGCTGCCAACATGGCCTGGTAGAAGAGGAAGGATGATGATGGATGATGGATCATGGTGGTGCCTTGGTAACCACACGGGTTCAAGCCTGGCCACAATGGGGACATACTGGTGGGACCAGCCTCTCTAGCACTCTCCTGGATCTCCAGTTATCTGGAGGAGATGGAGTCGGAGGGGATTAAACATGCACGGGGTAGGCTTATGGCTCCTGAATCAAAGGCGAGACCAACCACTGACGAAGGTCTTCACAGCAGGGACAACGGGCGGACTTGATGAACCGAACATGTCTTCCCTGCCACCAAATTCAATGTTTTCTACGTCTACCTAGCCAGTTACGGGCCAAGAGGTGACGCCTACTTCCCTCCATGTTTAAGGTGGCAAGAACACAGTTTACACTTAATGGCAACGCTGAAAAACGAACCAATTTCACACAGAAAGCATTAAATTCATTTTTTACTACTTTTTTTATTTTCCAGAGTTACACTATGTTCCACCATTCAATACTTTTTCTTTTTTGTTCTTATTATTTTTTTTTTTTTTATAGGGGGGGTTTATCTCATTTTCTTCCAATAAACTCCCTTTATCTGCAGTCCTTGAGGCGGCCATTGTTGGCAGTCATGTGATATTTTAAGGGACTCAATTCATACAAAATGATTCTACTATAACGAGGTTATGCTAAATAAGGCAAGTCCAAGGGGGTCACAGCCCCCCTGCTACAAAACCCAATGGGTGCCCCTTTTATTGTACCCGGATTTCCAACCGCAGCGGGGAACCCAGAGACATCCAGAACCCACCTTTTTCGATACGCGGGTAGGAAGTCCTGGATGTTGCAGCAGCACCACTCCCGCGACCTGGACTTTCTAGCGGATGACCTGGAAGGTTCCCAGGTATGGTGACCGGGGGGGGGGGGCTCGAATGACTTTTCGATAACCGTGTCCTGATTTAGTGCTCTATACGGAATGACCCTGATTAAAAAAAAATACTTTTTCAATTATTAACCAGCCTTCTAAAAATACAACGGATCACATGATGGACAAACGTATAGAAATTGCGTAATCAGTAGCGTTTTGCGTAATTAATTCTGGAGGGCGTCCGACTTCTCTTTTTGATGGGTCAACTGATGCTTAGTTAGAGTTTTTTTGTTGTAATAAGAGACCCCGCATTCCGAGCACGAGTAAGGTCTCACTCCCGTGTGGACCGCCATGTGCGAGTTGAGTATGGACCTCTTATGGAAGCGCTTCCCGCATTCTGAGCACACGTAGGGCTTCTCCCCTGTGTGGACCCGCTGGTGGCTGCAGAGGGCCGACTGCGAGGTGTAGCGCTTGCCGCACTCGCAGGCGAACGCTTTCACGCCCGTGTGAGTCCACTGGTGGTGTAGGAGGAACGCCCTCTGCTGAAAGCTTTTGCCGCATTCGCCGCACACGAACGGGGTCTTCCTCTTCTTCACGTGAGCTCTCTGGTGGGTGGTCAAGCGCGCCTCGGAAGGGAAGATCTTCCCGCACTCCGGGCACGGGAAAGCCTTCTGCGAGTTGTGCAGGTGAATGAACTGGTGCCTGAAAAGCCTCGGCTTGTCGGAGAAGCTTTGCTCGCACTCGGAACACGGGAACGGTTCGGCGGCGGCGGAGGACAAGAATGGCTTCGCTTTCAGGTGGACCTTCTGGTGCCTAACGAACCTCGACTCGTAGAGGAAGGTTCTGTCGCACTCCGGGCACGTGTAATCTTTCTCCTCCGTGTGGGCCAACTGGTGCCTGAAGAGACTTGGCTTGTCGGTAAAACGCTCCGGACACTCGCAACAAGAGAACGGTTTATCCGCCGCGTGGCTCTTTTGGTGCTCGGCGAGATGGAAGCGTTCGGTGAAACAATTCCCGCACTGGGAACACGAGTACCGTTTCTCTCTACCTGGGTTTCTCAATTCCGAGTCAGGCCCACTCCTCGCCTCCATCTTTTCCAGCGTAGTCCTCTCCTTCCCCCCGGCCGTTTCATTATGGAAGGTCGTCTCCTCTATCCGCGCGTGGGCTGAAGGTGTATTCACGTCGCGTTCCTGGCTTAAGGATTTCACGTCCGTGATGCGTAGAGCGATATCTTCTGCCCGGGAACGTCCTTCAGGTGAGGAAACACCTGGGAGCGTTACTCTTTCCTCTAGGACTGGTTTAGGCTCGTGGGGGCCGGGCGGACGTTCTATCGCTGGGGTATAAACGTCTGCAGTGCGGGGGGCCGACTGCTTTTGAGCGCGGGGAGGGCCGAGCTCTCCACGTACGTCTCTGGGAGGTTGAGGAACGTCAGTGGGATTTCCTACGTTACGCGACGCTGAACAGTCTTGCTCATCTCCTACGGGGCTAATCGGCCTCTTCTGCGGATTATTCACCGTCGGAAGTTTTTTGAGGTCACTTTGACCCGGATTTATACAATCCGATGAAAACACAGGGATAGGACGCCATTCGCGAGGACGCCGCTCCGCATCTCCTAGAAAACAAAGAGAAAGAAAGAGAAACGCGTCAAAAGCAGAGCGCTTTACCGAGAACATCAGTTACCGAAATTCAGTATCTTGGCAAAACACCTTCATGTTTGTATAGGATGGAGCAGTTATCAGAACCTCCTGTGCTTTGGATCATCGTGATTACCGACAGCAGTAGTTCCAGGAGATTGGAAGATTGCCAATTTTAGTACCACTTCACCAAAAAAAGGGTAGCGGGGAAAACTCCGACCACTACAGGCCGGTCAGTAGTTGGGAAAATGAATGGCAACCATGTTAAAGGAAAGGATCTACTTTTTGATCTACTTGGTGACTCAAATAATAGATCAGGGAGTAGATCTCTAGATTAATAATAATCCGGTTAGATCTCATCTAGAGTATTAGCTCTGGAGCTAATACAGTGAGGGAATTGGACCACGCATGGGATAGGCATATGGATTCTGAGAAGACCAAGGACTGGTTAAGGCCAGCGCTTCTTACCCAGCGAGTGTTGGGGCTGGCGAGAGTCCACAATCACGCCCTTATAAAGTTCCTTGTGTTCTTCTACGTAATCCCACTCCTCCACGGAGAAATAGACGGCCAAATCGTCACACTGCAGAGAAACCTGACACGGACAGCGACACGGTCATCAGCCAACGAGGCCCTCTGGCTTTTACTGTAAGAAGCCCCGTCCCCAGCAGCCCTCACCTGTCCGGTCAGCAGCTGGATGATCTTGCCGGTCAGTTCCAGGATCTTTTTCTCGCCGTTCTCCTTGGGTGTCAGCGACTGAGAGGAGTTCTGGTTCCTGGAGGATCCCTTTGACAGATGAGGAGCCCGGCCGTGTGTCGCACATTTGCACGGCTTCTTTATGAGAATATAATCCTACACAACGATACGGTAAAGATGTAACATCACACATGAAGCCCCCCAAGCGGTCGTCGGAGAAGGAGACAGGGCTACGGAAGCGGTCGTCGGAGAAGGAGACAGGGCTACGGAAGCGGTCGTCGGAGAAGGAGACAGGGTTACGGAAGCAGTCGTCGGAGAAGGATATAGGGCTACGGAAGCGGTCATCGGAGAAGGAGACAGGGCTGGGCTACGGAAGCGGTCGTCGGAGAAGGAGACAGGGCTACGGAAGCGGTCGTCGGAGTGGGAGACAGGGCTATGGAAGCGGTCGTCGGAGAAGGAGACAGGGCTACGGAAGCGGTCGTCGGAGAAGGAGACAGGGCTACGGAAGCGGTCGTCGGAGAAGGAAACAGGGCTACAGAAGCGGTCGTCGGAGAAGGAGACAGGGCTACGGAAGCGGTCGTCGGAGAAGGAGACAGGGCTACGGAAGCGGTCGTCGGAGAAGGTAGACAGGGCTACGGAAGCGGTCGTCGGAGAAGGTAGACAGGGCTACGGAAGCGGTAGTCGGAGAAGGTAGACAGGGCTAGGGAAGCGGTCGTCGGAGAGGGAGACAGGGCTACGGAAGCGGCCGTCGGAGAGGGAGACAGGGCTACGGAAGCGGTCGTCGGAGAAGGTAGACAGGGCTATGGAAGCGGCCGTCGGAGAAGGTAGACAGGGCTATGGAAGCGGCCGTCGGAGAGGGAGACAGGGCTACGGAAGCGGCCGTCGGAGAGGGAGACAGGGCTACGGAAGCGGTCGTCGGAGAAGGAGACAGGGCTACGGAAGCGGTCGTCGGAGAAGGAGACAGGGCTACGGAAGCGGTCGTCGGAGAAGGAGACAGGGCTACGGAAGCGGTCGTCGGAGAAGGAAAGGTAGTTCTCTCCGTTTTTGGACATTCATACGAATTGAAGAAATTGGCAAATTTCATTAAGACTGAACTTTTTGCCCAAATCAAGTTTCTCCATCATCGGGAGAGTCTCGCGCGGTTACTCACCTGTCCGGTCAGCACGTAGATCATTTCAAGCGTGAGATCCAGGATTCTCTCGGACGTCTCATTACGGCGGTTGTCCATCATCACATGATCAGACGAGATTGGCTTTCAAATGAATTCTGCGGCCGCTATTTCCTGGAGTCGCAGCATTTAGACATTCGAGGACTAACCGCAGACGTTCTCAGGAACACGGATCACCTGCAACACACAAGATGGAACATTTATGGGATACAAAAATCCTCCGGGGGAAAGTGGCATTAATGTTGCCCCAAAATTTTATATATAATAATATATATATAAATAATATAAAATAAAATAAATATCATAAATCATATATAATATCAATAATATATATTAGTAATAATAAAATAAATATATATATATATATATATATATATATATATACGGTATATATTTACTTTAGTTTATGTCTATATATACACCAAGGTTCTGTCTGGGGAGGGAAAAAAAAACACCTGATGTGTCTGTTGAAGTAAAAAAGGCTGCTTTATCTCTTGTAAGATAAGATGGTCAGCATGCGGGGTGGGGGGACAGATCCCTACTAACACACGCGGATCAGTGCTCTTAATGTATAATATATATATATATATATATATAAAATTAAAAAAGAAAAAGTCTAGCTTTATTTAAAATAAAACATTGGCTGATCGTCGGGGGGCTACCGCTTCAACCCTTTAGCCAGGGTTATGAGGGTGATTGGCGTTGTGGCCCCCAAACGCAGGCACACCATTGGGGCAAGAAAAAAAAAACCAACACCGTATTTTCTAGCTATATTTTTTTGCTTTAACCCTTTCCTACGGACCTCTGACCTGCGATACGTCACGTACTGTCACCTACGTGTATGGGGTGGGGCTTTTAGGCGCGAGGGGGGGCTAAGGAGTTGTGTTCTGACCCCCCATCCCCACGTAAAGGGTTAAAGGTGCTGTTCCACTTAATTGCACTCATCAATAAGCTTTGCTGCCTGCGGGCTGTTTGCCCCCCCCACCCGCTCTTAAGTTTTAATTAAATAAAAACAACACAGAAACTTTAAATAAAGTTTTTTGTTCTTTTTCTTTTGTATCACATGACAATTAAGGGACCCCGAACAAATCTAAACGCTAAAGAACTATTCCTGAGGAGGGTCTGGGGCATTTGATGTTCTCTCCATCATCTCATCTAGTCTTACTGCAGGGCAACAGATAGCCCATGTGCCCCCCCACCCTGCAGGGCATGTCAACAACCCCCCCCCCAAACTGTGAAGTGACGTCATCAAAGTGTCCTTAAATGTTATGTTCACCCCAGAAACACCCCTCCATCACCCCTGTCCGACAGGACCTCCCCAATGCCCTCTCCACCCCACCTCCTCTCCGCAGTTACCCTGCAGACTAAGGGGTAACCCCGGGGTGTCAGGGATGCCCAGCCGAGGGGTAAAATCTGTGAAGGGGACACAGATAAAGTCCTGCCCCGCAACTAATGTGACCCCCGGCTCCTAAAGCTTCATTGGGGCCCCTGGCTGTTGGCTCTAAACCAAAACGGCGCCACCTTACCGACAAAGCAGCTGGCATGAACTGATGGGGGTAGAAACTACATCTCCCGTGAGCCTCCGCGCGATGAGGGCGGCTGTACGCGACGTCACAACAAAGCGCTCTCATTAACAGGTCCCGTTGGTGTGAGCGCGGCACATAGGTCATGTGACTCTTTGGGTCACGTGATCCCGACGCTGCCGGGCATAGTGAGTTATACAAGCGAGTTGTTGCGATAGAGGCTGACTCTCTACCCGGTCAGGGTGCGTGATGAGAAACTCTGTGGTTCTCGGCGGGAGAAACTACGAGACTCATACCTCCCAAGTGCCCCTGTTTAGTGTGACCAGTCCCCCTTTTTTCCCCTCCCCTGATGCCACTGTTCTAGAATGAATATGTTTAAAATCTCTCTTAAAACCCTTCATCAGGGTGGTAATATGTCATTTAACCCCTTCAGTCTTGCGGCTTCTTTTATAACCAAAGGACCAAAATATTAATTATGTTTTGCTCATTTTTACCATTTGTTTGATTGCCCCCGTTTTCCATAATTCATGAACCCCGTCAGATACTAATGACTTAAGGCATTTGGGGATAGTGATTTATTTAAAATATATCTATATTATTTTTAATTATTTTTTTTTTATATTATTTTATTATATTTATTATGTTTTTGTCACTGTTCCCAATCATGTTTTTATTTTATTTAAATAATTTATTGTATTCTATATATTATTTTTTCCCCCCCACTGTTAATTAATAATTTATTTAATTTATAGTTCATTTTTTTCTGTTATTTTTTATTATTTTTATTATTATTATTTTTTGGTACTGAGGAGGAGCTATTTTTTTCCTCTCTCTCTCTTCCTCCTCATCTGTGTGCTGTTTGAAGGTCCCTACCTGATGGGCTAATAGACCGGCTGGCCGGAGCAACTCGGACCTCAGCCAGGCAGAAAAAATCCACCAGTACTCCCAGCAGAACCGCCCAATACAAAATGTCAAGCTTTATTCGTCTTCACAGACGCACAAGGCGATCAGCGTCGCACGCGTTTCCCACACACCGGGCTTAGTCACAGACCAGTGGTATCTATAGACTCCGTCTGTGGTCAAGCGGGCCGGCCTTCATGACTTTACACAGGCTCTGCCGTTCAGAATAAAGAACGCCCCGGTCACATTGCAGTGGCTAGTAAGATGGCGGCTCAAGGGGGCACATGAGTTGGCCATGTACATCTGTCCCCTCCGGGGGCCACCTTTTTCAGGCGCGCCGTGTCTCAAAAGGTCTATTTGTTTTATGGAAATAAAGGATTTTATCCGATATCAACGATTCCCAAACATCAGAACGGGGAAGGCGCGACTTTTATTTTATTTCCTCTCAGGAAGGATAAAAGATATGGAAAGTAGATTTTTTCCTCTTTTCGATTCAAAGAAAACCCCAAACTAAACTACATTGTAAATAAAAATAACTGCATTTTGTTTATTTGAGCTCAGCTGAGCAGGTGCCGGCTGTGGCTTAGTGCAGGCATGGTGACATCACCACAGTGACATCACAAAGGCTGAGCTTGTGACTGCAGAGGAGAAGGCCAGAGCAGCACTTGGATTTGATGCGTTGGAGGAGAAACATGTCTTCGCTGAAGATGCTTTTGCTTTGCTTGCTGGTGGTGTCTGAAGTCGCCGCCATGCGCCTCCCTCTCGATCGGCGTAAAGGCCGCCCCGAGGAACCAGGAGAGATGGCGCGGTCAGCGAGCGCCGGGAAGACGTCCTCTCCCAAGATCGACGTCAAGAACCTGGCCAAATGGGTGACGATCGGCGCGGCCGTACTTCTCGTGTGCCTCTGCCTCTGCGTCTGCTTCTTAAAGAACTTGTTCTACAAATACAGAGACAAAATCCCTCTGAAGAAACTGATGGGCGCCAACGGCGAGGCCGGGGACGAGGAAGACGGAGCCGGCGATGGAGATTCAGAGTGACCGCGTCGGGCTCGACGACTGGAAGCTCCGACAGATTAATGTCACCGGCGGGGATGTCTGTTTAATAAATAGGTTGCATGTAAGATTATTTCCTCGTCTTGGTCCTATTTATTTTAGGTTAAGTTTTACTTTATCAGGTTCTGGGACGTTCTCTCACTTCTCCTCCTCTCCTCCTCACAAAGGCTACCTGGACCAACGAACGGCGGTCGGCAGCTTAACGATAAAGGAGAGATCGTTCCCATTTAGGTCAAAATAAATAAGATCAAAATTATATATATATGAAAAAGAGAGAAGAGCAGAAGGTTACCGGTATGTCTGGTAGCCGCTCGCTATTTAGTTGGTAAGACCCTCAGACCTAGCAGGGAAAAGGTAAAAACAGCAATGGAATACATACAGGTAACGCGCCATCGAGGCAGGAGAGCCCTACCTCCAAACCTCCGTGACCCCGAGCCTTCAAAGAACCCCCCCATGGAGGAAACGCACGACCTGGAAGACCTCTCTCCGCATGTCCACATTCAGCCCCTGGTTCCTAGAAAGCTAAAAACCTGTCCAAAGGCCGCCGGGAAGTATTCGGATCCGCTTCAGGGTCCGTAGAACTCTGCCCTGGTAGTAGTCTGACCCCCCCAGGACCCCACCGAGTCAAGAAACATGGCTCCCCTATCCTTCAACAATCCCCCCCTCCCCTGTTTGCTACGAGGAACGACATGGAAACCCCCCGGAGATACTCGGAAAGGGTACAGAACATATCAAGCAGGGCTATAACTACTAAATCATTTATACTATGGAGGCTATCCTGCTGCTCTGTTTCTTAAAGATACTCTATACACCTTTTAATGCGGTGAAGACACTGACCGCGGGGGCCGGGGGGCCTGGGTTGAGAAAGGTAAATCTAAGCGGTTTTGCGAGTAGGACACGAAAAACGACAAAAAAAACAACATATATATATTTTAGGATATATTATAGAAAGCAAACAATACAATACGTAGAGGGTTTGGGGGCCAAAGGGGTCGCACGAGTCAGCGCGATGCGGGAATAGTAACGATCCTCGGGGGAGGGACGGGGTTTGGTAAAATAAGCAGCTCAGAAGAACTATTAACCCTTTAGTGGATCCGGTTGTTCTCCGTTCTCACCCCCTGCGTTGGGTTCTCTTTGGCTCCCACGGCGTCTTACGCTTGGGGCTCGGCGGACCCAGCATCGAGCTGTCCGTTCCGTCAGCAAGCTATGCCGCTGGCCAATGAGGCTCGGCCTTTCTAAGCGAAGGGGAGAGACAGTTTCAGAGAAGATAAGTGGAACAGCCTTCCAGCAGAAATGGTAGAGGTCATTATCCCGACCATGAATGTGATTTGTGGTCGGCATCGTGGAACCCATAAGCCAACCATATATCTCATACGTGGTGGCACCGTAGGGTCTCCTACTCCGACCGTGGAGGAACGTTCCTGAAGCTTAGGGGATGACCAGCAGCCGCCTTCTCTACTCCGGAGCAGGTCTGTCAGGGTCTATTAAACTTCCGTTATGAGAAGCAGCCAGGTTAGGGTTAAATGCGCCGGCTTCCCTCTTAAACTATTGTGACGCTACAAATATCCCCAACTGTGAAAGCCAACGGAAATAACCGACGTAATAAATACATATATAATAAATACATATATATATAATAAATACATATACCGGCATATATAATAAATAAATACACATATATATCATAAATACATATATAATAAATACATATATATATAATAAATACATATATATAACTGCATTGGCTCGATTATAGGCCGCACCCTTAACGTTTGGTGCTTTTTTAAAGAAAAAAATATTTTTAAAGAAAAAATGCACATTAGTGGAGCGGTAAAACAGTATTTTATCTAATACACAGGAATATCATGTATTGTAACATTATTGGTGTCTATTATACAGTTTATCAGCGTATGTTATATACAGACAGGAAACCAATAGCCATTTTAAGCCCCCCCTTAATTCATAATGCACCTTACTTACAGATATGCCCCCCCAGATATGCTTTATAACCCCTGATATGCTTTATGCCCCCCCAGATATGCTTTATGGCCCCCTGAAGTGTCACGCTGCCCCCAGATATGCTTTATGGCCCCTAGAAATGCCCACCTGCCCCCCCAGATATGTTTTATGCCCCCTTAAAAGTGTCACGCTGCCCCCCCTGAAATGCCACTCTGCTTTCAAGAAGTGACCCCCCTGACTTACCAATGCACCCCCAGACTCCCTGGTGTCCAGCAGGGCCGGCCGGTGGACATCTGCGCGACGCGTTAAGATTTGGCGCTGCCCTAGGCCAGACCCAGGGTAACGGCCCCCATCTGTCCCCTCCGGGGGCCACCTTCTTCAGGCGCTCCGTGTCTTAAAAGGTCTATTTATTTAATGGAAATGAAGGATTTTATCCGATATCAACGATTCACCAACATCAGAACGGGGAAGGCGCGACTTTTATTTTATTTCCTCTCAGGAAGGATAAAAGATATGGAAAGTAGATTTTTTTATCTATTGGTTCGATTCAAAGAAAAACCAAAACTAAATTATATTATAAAAAACTCTGCATTTTGTTTATTTGAGTTCAGCTGAGCAGGTGCCGGCTGTGGCTCAGTGCAGCCATGGTGACATCATCACAGTGACATCACAAAGGCTGAGCTTGTGACTGCAGAGGAGAAGGCCAGAGCAGCACTTGGATTTGATGCGTTGGAGGAGAAACATGTCTTCGCTGAAGATGCTTTTGCTTTGCTTGCTGGTGGTGTCTGAAGTCGCCGCCATGCGCCTCCCTCTCGATCGGCGTAAAGGCCGCCCCGAGGAACCAGGAGAGACGGCGCGGTCAGCGAGCGCCGGGAAGACGTCCTCTCCCAAGATCGACGTCAAGAACCTGGCCAAATGGGTGACGATCGGCGCGGCCGTACTTCTCGTGTGCCTCTGCCTCTGCGTCTGCTTCTTAAAGAACTTGTTCTACAAACACAGAGACAAAATCCCTCTGAAGAAACTGATGGGCGCCAACGGCGAGGCCGGGGACGAGGAAGACGGAGCCGGCGATGGAGATTCAGAGTGACCGCGTCGGGCTCGACGACTGGAAGCTCCGACAGATTAATGTCACCGGCGGGGATGTCTGCTCAATAAATAGGTTGCATGTAAAATGATTTCCTCGTCTTGGTCCTATTTATTTCAAGTTAAGTTTTACTTTATCAGGTTCTGGGACGTTCTCTCACTTCTCCTCCTCTCCTCCTCACAAAGGCTACCTGGACCAACGAACGGCGGTCGGCAGCTTAACGATAAAGGAGAGATCGTTCCCATTTAGGTCAAAATAAATAAGATCAAAATTATATATATATGAAAAAAAGAGAAGAGCAGAAGGTGACCGGTATGTCTGGTAGCCGCTCGCTATTTAGTTGGTAAGACCCTCAGACCTAGCAGGGAAAAGGTAAAAACAGCAATGGAATACATACAGGTAACACGCCATCGAGGCAGGAGAGCCCTACCTCCAAACCTCCGTGACCCCGGGCTTCAAAGAACCCCCCATGGAGGAAACGCACGACCTGGAAGACCTCTCTCCGCATGTCCACATTCAGCCCCTGGTTCCTAGAAAGCTAAAAACCTGTCCAAAGGCCGCCGGGAAGTATTCGGATCCGCTTCAGGGTCCGTAGAACTCTGCCCTGGTAGTAGTCTGACCCCCCCCCCAGGACCCCACCGAGTCAAGAAACATGGCTCCCCTATCCTTCAACAATCCCCCCCCCCGTTTGCTACGAGGAACGACATGGAACCCCCCCCCGGAGATTCTCGGAAAGGGTACAGAACATATCAAGCAGGGCTATAACTACTAAATCATTTATACTATGGAGGCTATCCTGCTGCTCTGTTTCATACACTGACCGCGGGGGCCGGGGGGCCTGGGTTGAGAAAGGTAAATCTAAGCGGTTTTGTGAGCAGGACACGAAAAACGACAAAAAACCAATATATATATTTTAGGATATATTATAGAAAGCAAACAATACAATACGTAGAGGGTTTGGGGGCCAAAGGGGTCGCACGAGTCAGCGCGATACGGGAATAGTTACGATCCTCGGGGGAGGGGCGGGGTTTGGTAAAATAAGCAGCTCAGAAGAACTATTAACCCTTTAGTGGATCCGGTTGTTCTCCGTTCTCACCCCCTGCGTTGGGTTCTCTTTGGCTCCCACGGCGTCTTACGCTTGGGGCTAGGGCATCGAGCTGTCCGTTCTGTCGGCAAGCTATGCTGCTGGCCAATGAGGCTCGGCCGCTCTAAGCGAAGGGGAGGGGCTTAGCAGCACCCCGGGACTTGAATGTTTTCAAACAGACGCCTCTGTCTTGGGTGGCATCTTTCGAATGCTCTATTTACATAAGACGCGAATCTTAGGAGAAGAAGAACGGCTGTCTTCGGACGCAGGAGGAGGTCACTGAACGGGCACCGGCTGCCGCGGAGGTCCGACCGTGGGGGGGGCTTTCTGGCTTCTCTCGGCCGACAGCTGCTTCAACCTCTCGGTGTAAAACCCATTGAAGTCCAACCTGGGCAGAAAAAAAAAACTAAGTCTAAACAAGACTCCGATGGGGTCTGTGAACCAAATAGTTACCGTCCATCAATCCTGGAAGCGGGGGCCGCGAAGGACCCCCAGATGGACCATCGATGAGGTGTATGTGATACGGCGCAGGCTCACCGGTATATGATGTTAATCATGCTGTGCTCGCAGTCGTTGGTGCTGTACATGCTCAGCTTGTCCAGCAGATCGAGCAGGTGGGTGGAGAAGTTGCTGTCAAAGTTGTTGATGGTGGCTTCGAAGCCGGATGAAGACTGAAACGCGTCGACGTGTTCCGCCAGATACTGCAAGAAAGAAGCGGGTGCCGTTAGTAGTCGTCGTGTCCTTAAACCCCCGCAATTTTACGGGGACATTTTTGCTTAACCATGGTTCTCCTTTTCCATGTTTAGTGCTTTTTCTCAATACCACTTTTTTGTGATCAGTAAGCAGAGGTCTGCTGATCGCAGTACCTGAGATCAGCCTGCAGGGAACTCATCAGAGGTCTCAGCAGCGCCTGGAGAGACCCTCTGGGAACTTCTACTGTCCACTGACGCAGCTGGCAGAGTTTGGTTATTTTCTGTTATTCTGGTGTAACCGGCGCTCGTTACACCGGATTGGTCAGGAGGAAGCTAGTTCCTCCTGACAGGTGAGAACCCCAGGCTGTCTAACGACAGTCTGATCTCCCGTGTACCAGGTGGAAAGGTCCCCACCGCTTCACAAACCATAGGTCGTACTATTACGTCCTGGGTCACCTATGGCTTGATTCCAAGGATGGTTAAACGCCAACATACAAATATAAATAATAAAACGCAATATTTTGCCAGAGCTCCTAAAATTAAGAGAAAGCAGCTTGTACATTAGAAGTTACTCCTTCCTCAGCGGGGAAAGGGCATTGCCTGATACGGTAAATGGCGGCCACTCACTGCTTCTGCAGGGGAAGCCCGGTTTTAACATAGATCGGAAGACGGCATCTTGCAAAACGCCATTTCCCGTCAGTCCTACCGCTACAGAAGATGCACCTCGTTCTCTGAAAATTCTAACACAAAATGAAAATTGACTTTTGATTCTATCAAAGAAGCTAAAAAAAACTAAAGGGGGGGGCGGTTGATTCCGCCAACTCTTCAACTCCCGCCAAGCCTTCTCCTACCTTAGAGGTGAGCTTCTTCTTCACGTCCTCGTCGCTTCTCTCGCTGTGCGTAGGAGGCCCCATCATCGTGCCGTGTTCCAACGTCAGCCTCTCCATCTCCGTCTCCACTTGCATGCTTTTCGTGAACCTCTGTGACAGGGAGACAGACGCATTAACCGGGAGACAGACGCCGTCGATGGCGTGCCGCGCATCGCCGGTATCATATCAGATGCCCCGCTCACCTGCAAGCAGTTTGTGAACATGACGCAGACGGACATGAGCTTGGAGAAGATCTTCAACAGCTCCGGGTTGGTGAGCATGCAATCCTTCAGACAGTTGTCAAGGAAGTTGGTGTGATGGTTTAGGACGTCATCGATATTGGACGCCTGTGGGTAGAATATTTTTTACTGCACGTTCTATCGAAGGGCCACTAGTGGTTTTCTTTAGAGTCGCTTAAACTATAGTCTGTGATGACTAGTCAGAGGACTACCAGCTGTAGGCGTGCCAGTTCTTATCATACGATCTTGTGGTGAACAATAGAATGTCTCAGTCACCTAGATGGACCCTCTGACTACAGAGGACTTCATTAGCATAAAGAACGACCTCGGTGTGCAGTTTGGGGCATAAAAAGACCCCCAAAACATCACATGACTGACAACAATGGCGACCTCCAGGTCTGTAGATAAAGGGAGTTTTATTCCAGCCTTGATCTCCAGAACCCATCAGCAGCTCCTGCCTCCCAACCCTAACCCATAATGCCACTGGTTCCCAGTTCAATAACTGCTGCTGGAAGCTCCACTGATAAGGCTTTCCGACTCCCCATGCAGCCATTTAGCCCAGCTCGTCCACAGGTACGGGCGTTCTGGGACATCCCAACACGTCTTGGCGACCATGATTGGACGTTCTGGCTGTCCACCGTTCTTGCCCATTACTAAATTTGGGTTCTTCAGGCAACTTGAGTTGAATGTCGAGTGTCCTGATCAGAGTATCCCATACATTTACCCATGGTGCCCGACTCAGGTTGACCTCCACATCGTACAGTGATCAGGAGTCCCGGGGTGCTACACGACTCACCAGTTTAAGGTTTTTCTCCATGATGTGCCACGTCGGTTCCATCACCTCGAACATCATGTAGTACTGTATGTTCTGTACAAAATTCAGCATTCTTTGGCGAAGGGTAAAAGCCCCCGCAAACCTAGAGGTGCCGCGAGAAAGAAAACTTAGAGGAGGGTCTTCACCGGACCAAGCGCCCACCATAGACGTAAATCACTAAGAGTGTGAGCAATAAACCAGAGAGGTTAATCAGGAGGGCAGCTGTATCGTATTGAGAAGGTTAACGGACAAGATGATGTAAAGTTGCATAAGGGTTTGGGACCTCAGAGGGCTCGGTGTGATGAAATATTATGATGTCATTCAAAAGAGACACATTTGAGGTTCAAAAAGCTTTTGTAACTTTACATAGTTGTCTATAAATAAATAATAAAACCTATGAACTATAACAAAACCACAATCATGCAAACAGGTTATTAATAGTTGTGTGTGGCCCTTTATCACTCCTATCACTCCTGTGTCCCAATGGCCCTTTATCACTCCCATCACTCCTGTGTCCCAGTGGCCCTTTATCACTCCCATCACTCCTGTGTCCCAGTGGCCCTTTATCACTCCCATCACTCCTGTGTCCAAGTGGCCCTTTATCACTCCCATCATTCCTGTGTTCCAGTGGCCCTTTATCACTCCCATCACTCCTGTGTCCCAATGGCCCTTTCTCACTCCCATCACTCCTGTGTCCCAGTGGCCCTTTATCACTCCCATCACTCCTGTGTCCCAGTGGCCCTTTATCACTCCCATCACTCCTGTGTTCCAACGGCCCTTTATCACTCCCATCACTCCTGTGTTCCAATGGCCCTTTATCACTCCCATCACTCCTGTGCTCCAATGGCCCTTTATCACTCCCATCACTCCTGTGTGCCAATGGCCTTTTATCACTCCCATTACTCCTGTGTTCCAATGGCCCTTTATCACTCCCATCACTCCTGTGTTCCAATGGCCCTTTATCACTCCCATCACTCCTGTGTTCCAATGGCCCTTTATCACTCCCATCACTCCTGTGTTCCAACGGCCTTTTATCACTCCCATCACTCCCGTGTTCCAACGGCCTTTTATCACTCCCATCACTCCTGTGGCACGTTGCGTTCGCTGATCCAAGTTTAAAAGGCTAATTGATGGTTAAAAACCCATTTTTTAATTATATTACAGCCAGAAATGTCCTCGTTTTCCATGAAAACAGCTCAGTGACCCGAAACCTTTTAAGGTAGAGTATATATATATCTATATATATATATATATATATATATATATATATATATATATATATATATATATCTATACACACACATACATACATACATATATACATATATATATATATATATATATATATATATATATATATATATATATATATACATACACATATATATATATATATATATATACATACATACACACACATACACACACACACACGGTTAGTTGGATTTAAATGCAAACCAATGAGTATTTACCACTTTGCCGAGTGAAGCGCAAACCGCTTGGCAGCCTTGTTGCCGATCCACACGTTACACAGGAGTCTCTCCACGTGTTTGCAGTAGAACATGTGCCGGAAGAGCATCTGATAGCGTGTCAGAGCCTTTCTGCCAGAGGAAAAAGCCATGAAAAAGATATATATATATAATATATTTTATTATTTATTAATTATATATTTTAAATTATTATCACATTTAATGTATATCTTTTCATACTTTATATATATTTTATAATATATCACATTTCTGGGTATGGATAATAAGTTGGCAGGAAAAATAAATAGGAAATTTGATGATTTAAAGCAACGATCACAAAATACATAATATGAAAGCAGAACTCCAGTAGTTACATAGCAAGTCCATCACGTCCAGCCAAAAAAAACCTAATAAATAAATAAAAAACCTAGGAAAATCCTAATTTTGTCTGGAAAGAGGGGGGACAAAATCCTTCATCCCATCTCGAGATCCGGATAACCAGATCGTGTCCCCCTGACCCCCCCCATACCGGTTTATAATCAGCGAGAGGGGCCACTTGACGATGTAATCGAAGGAGAAGGCCTCCAGGCCGCTCAGCGCAATCTCGGTGGGGTCCGCGTTAATCAGGGCCTTCTCCTGATGCGTTTCGATGGCGAGCACGCGGAGGAGCTGGGTGATGAGGTCGTGAGGCATCAGCTCGACCTGCGGACATGGGAGAACTGCGTTACGACGGCCTGGACAGCCAAAGATCCGCAGGGGCGGGGTGGGGAGTTTCACCCACATCCTAAAAACGTCCGTACCTTTAGATCGTCCTTAAAGGGGTCGGTGTTGGCCGTGCTCATCCTCAGGGCCAGCTCCAGCAAGGCCTCCAAACGCGTCGGGATAATGTCCTCCACGGTTTTCTTCAGCTCCTCCTCCGTCAGATCCATGAAGTGGACGAAGAAGTCTCCCTGGTCCATCAGGAAGTAATGCTTTATGGACCTGAAATGGACAACGCGTTTTATTGGAGGACAACAGGCGAAGAGGACAACAGGCAAGGAGGACAACAGGCGAGGAGGACAGCGGAGGGGCGGCCATTGCGGAGAAGGTCCTTGAGGGAAGCCAAGATCCATGGCTAAGGGTGGCAGAGCTAGAACTATCTCATCAGCTTCAGTAGTGAAGTTCTCTCCTTTCTCCGCTCTCACTCGCCTGACACAAATCGACCGCCACCATCACCAGAGGAGAGATAACTTTTTAACGGGGAGGAAAAAGTGACCGACGACATACCTGAGACGAGCTACCAGTTCCTTCTCCTCCATCAGGAAGTCCAGCAGCACCTTGCTGGCATAGCTGTAGGCCTTCTCGATCTGCTCCACGTACGCCCTCTCCTTCAAGGTGTAGATGATCTCCTTGGCGTCCGGGCAGGTGACGTCTCGGCCACACTCTCGGACGACGTTCAGATATTTACCTGGATGTCAACATTCAGAAATGGATCAGCGCAGACTCTGGGGTGTGATGTCATAATCCAGCTCGCCGCCGGGGAGAGCATGTCACCTCGCGGGAAATGCCGTGTCCAGGCCTAAAATGTGGCCCCTGCCGGGCGGACATCGACGCAGGCTCCCAGGGCCGGTCGGAGCTCATGCTCCCAGCCAGGCCACAAACCAAGTGCGCTAGTGACATCAGCCGATGATGTCACACTCCCCTTGTGCAATCCCGCACGCCGCCAGAAGGTCGGGGGAGTCTTAGTGTTAAGACAGGTAAGTGTTTTATTTAAATACATTTTAAAAAAAGCTGTCTTTTATTGACAGTCGTCCGTCGGCAACGTGACATCGGCCCACCTGTGCTGAGGATCTTGTCGGCCACCTTCTGCAGGAAGGACGGGATCTGCTGCTGCACGATGGTGTACCGCTTATCCCAGTATTTGTCGTTGTAGTCTTCTTGGATCTTCTCCTTCTTCAGCTCGTGCTCCTCCACCATAAACTCGCTAAAAAGAAAGAAAAAAAGACCCCCAAAAAACAAGGATTTGAGATCTCCCGACTGTATTAAGTCTCTGCCACTTCGGCTGGGAGGCTGTTCCACTTATCTACCACCCTCTCAGTAAAGTAACACTACCCTCCTGCATTTTGGGCATTAAAAGGTTTCTATCCCACCCCCTCCTCTCTCCAAAAATCAAGTTTTTTTCCTACATTACCCCCAAAATGTTGCCCCCCCGTCATGTGACTACCAGAAAGGCAACGCTTAATTCATGGAGATCCTCCAGTTAGCCACGATTAAGATCGCACCTTCTACCAGCCAAAACAGGAAGTTGGAATTGCACTTCCTGTACTCTGGATCTGCTCATTGGTCCATCCTACTAGGCCTTCCGACCAATAGGAATTCACTATTTTTTTTTTTTTTTTTTTTACCTGTAAGGGTCGTTGATGATTCCCCGGTAGATCCATCTCTCCAGGATCTCAAAGTAGGGAGTGCTGGCCGCCTTGGTCAGGTAGAGACACAACTCCTGAGCCTGGCTGTCCCCGGTGTAGCCGAAGGTCCGGTCGTGCAGCAGGCTGAGCGTGGCCCCGCCGAGGCACTCGCCTTTATCCAGCGAGGTGGCTGGAAACAACACGACAGAGAGAGCCCAAGAATTACTCACCAAAAGCATGACCATCATCCGTGGGAAAACCGCTGCCACCTCCGCCGGCGAGCGGATAACGTGTAAACTACACAGGGACTTACAATAAAATGATACGTCTCGGCGCATGTATTCCAACCGTTCTGTCATTGAGATACTTTGTTTCTATGTAAGGAACTATCCCCTCCCCCACCCCTGGAAGCCATGACCTGTGGCAAAAGGTGGCAGACCCACCATGGTCTAATTGCCCTAACTCCACATTACATCACAGGAGGGAAGCACTAAACGAGCGAGCCAATTAAAAACTAGAGCACAACCAAAACATGGGTGACATCACATTCTACAGTCCAAACCAGGCATGGTCCGTCATACCAACGAAGGTCTACGAGGAAAGCACCGCACATAAAAGCAGGCATTAGTCCTGCGCGATGAAGGGACCTCCGCCATGTAGATACGCGATGATGACGACGACGACAGATTTGGATTTGACCAAACTCACTCACCGAGGGACGCAAGGACCTCCATGGTCCTGAGCGTGGGCTGAATGTAGAACCAGAGCTTCTGAAGGGACAACAGCCCCTGCCGCTGGAGATGCTCCAGCTGGGTGATGAGGATCATGTACTCTTTCACCAGGGTCCTCATGGCGGCGGCCAGGGCGTGGTTCACCTGGCCGTACTCGAAGGAGGACTTCTCTTCGATAAATCTGTCGGGGAGCAAAGTGACCTCGGGTTACGTGCGGGGGGGGCAATAAGCAGAAGAGTATGGCGGATGTAGACCAAGGTTTGGGGACAACAGGTTGGGTGGGAAGAAGACAACCCCCGAGGTCCATGTCTCGCTTGAATAAATAATAACGGGTGTCTACGTACCTGGTAACAGTGGAATAGCAGGAGGCCACCGGCAGGATCCGGTTGACCAGCTCCTTTATCGACATATCCAGGTTCGGATCCACCTGGAAGGAGCGGCTTTGTCTTCCTACGAGGGGCTGCGCGGCGATATAGCGTCCGTCGACCCCAACGAGCACGTACAGCAGATCCTCCACCACGGAGGCTTCTTGAGCAGGTAAGGGAAGAGTTCCTGCGCATACAAGACACGTCAGCCCAGCGCGCCACTCAAGAAGGACTGCGGGGGGGGGCAGAAGAGGAGGCGGGGGGGCGCAGAAGAGGAGGCGGGGGGGGCGCAGAAGAGGAGGCGGGGGGGCGCAGAAGAGGTCAATTGGAGACATTGAGAGAGAGTGTGAGTATATACTGACGCGTACCTATGGACACCGTGACATCCGTGCCGGGGCCCGAGGCGGACGAGAAATCCCCAATAAGCGCCGGCCTCTCGTAAACCCAGGAAGGAAACACCGGAACGTGCTGTCCGGGGGTCTTCTTGTGCAGCTTGTCCCGAAGAACCTTGCGCAGAACCTCCACGGGCTGGTGGGACGTGAAAGGAGCGTTAAGGTTTCAAAAGTCATTCCCCCCGCCCCCCTGGATCAGAAATCGAGACGCGGCCACGCCAGAGAACCTCACCTGCGGGCCGCCGGTCGCCGACGTGGTTACGTTGCCGAGCTGCTTGCGGAGCTCCTCCAGCTCCTGCATGGAGATCTTGGAGGCGGTGGGTGGAACGGGGACGCTGCCGGCAGAGACGCCGCCGGAGTCAGCCCTGTCCTTGGCGTTCTGCTGCAGATACTGCAACGTCTGGAGGGGGGGGGTGAAACGTAAAGGGGAGGACATCTAAACGGTTACAGGCTTAACCCCACGACGTCCTGAACTCTAATGTACGGCCCAGAATGCATCAGGTTCGGCGCGTTCGGCGGATTCCAACCAGCGAATGAATCGTAAAGTGTGTATTAAAAAAAAGCCGTTCATTGAGTTTCAGAGAGGGGGGGTGCTATATCACCATATACACAGTGCTGGGGGGGGGGTGGGTTTATATCACTGTATATACAGAGTCGGGTGGGGGGGCAGAGGGGGGTTATATTACTATATATACAGAGCCGGGGGGGGGGGTTGTTGGGTTATATCACTGTATATACAGAGCCGGGGCGGGGGGGTTATATCACTGTATATACAGCGCCGGGGGGGTTATATCACTGTATATACAGCGCCAGGGGGGGTTATATCACTGTATATACAGTGCGGGGGGGGTTATATCACTGTATATACAGCGCCGGGGGGGGTTATATCACTGTATATACAGCGCCGGGGGGGGTTATATCACTGTATATACAGCGCCGGGGGGGGGGCGGGGGTTATATCACGGTATATAGAGAGCACCGTTACCTCCTTGTCTTCTGTTAGCTTGGAGAGTAAGTAAACCAGAGGGTCCAGATTTCGGGTGTTCTTCGATTTTAACTCTTCGTATTTCTTAAGGAAATCTTCGGGGGTCTTGGAAAACTCCGCAATTTTAACCTTCGGGGGGGATAAAGAGAGGATCATTAAACAAACTGTAGATCCACGAAAAGAAAAATTCCACCCCTTCATGTCGCGGTCAGGTAAGGTCGTAGGGCGAAGACGCCATCTTTGGGCTCCGATGAGCAGAAGGACTGTTGCCTTCAAAAGTTGGCCGGATCAAAGACCCCCCCATGGTAATTTTTGGGGTGAACAAATGGATGTGGATTTGGTTTCTCATTCTCATTACGATCGATGAGCTGAAGGACTATTGCCTTCAAAGCCAGCCTGACCTTGGTGGGATCTAGGTGGGTTTGGAGCCCCTGGTCTTGGAAACGCCCCCCCCCCCCAGACGGAAGCGGTGAAGCTCTTACTTTCGCACCATGCGCGGACACGCTGGTGGTGACGTACGGGGTGCGGTTCTTCTGCAAGAGATCGATGTACAGCTCGGCCCCCTCCGGCCCGTGCACGCGCAGTAAGCTGATGAGCTCGTTGACATCGTGGTGAATGCGGAACTCGCTCATGGCGAGGGATCTGGAACAACCGGAAGCCAGAAATTATATAGAAAAGCGGGGAAATTAAACATGTATTAATAAAAATCACATTTAAAGTGAAAATATGGCACAAAATTATCAGACAGCCACATATCAGCCATTTGTATCGCTCTGTTATCTGAAACAAACACCCCAACAATTTATCATATCATCAGTGGGGAAACGACAGAGTGGCTTGGTCTTAATCACCCATCAGACTCTCTGACTAATGAAAGCCTATGGCGGAACAGACTTCATTAGCATTTCCATAAAGCATCAGCTCAGTGTAGTTTTTGAGCAGCATTTATGTCACGTGATTCCCCCTTAAATTTCAGGACCCCGAATAGCCAGTCCCGTGGCATGCTGAGTCTGTCCCCGTACAACATACCACTCTAGGCCCCAGGCTCCACTCGGTTTGACAGGCCGGTCGGAGGCACGGAGTCTGTATGCAGACGGTCTATGGCGACTCCCTGCGGCCTTCTGTAGACTTCCTCCGCCGGTTCTACTTATCACCGGATAAACGTGCAGGAACCACCCGGCGGGGTTTCCATGACAACAGTGTAGCGGGACCAAAACGCGGTTCCCCGCAACGAGTCCTGGAACGCACAGCCTCCAAGGAAAGCTTCGTAAGGAAACAGTACGGCAAGCGGAGAGACCGGAAGTTCGCTACACTTGAGCCGCTGTCAGCCGAATGGGACGCACTGACGTCACTTGTTCTGCGCCACGGTCTCTCGTGGAACGCAAACAAGCCGGAAGGGATGAGAGTCCCACCGTCGACCTCATGGTTTCTTTGGAGTTCTTTTCGGCGCTGCCCGGTCCGTTTCCGGTGCTGAACCTAGCGGAGGTTCTGGTACTTCCCGTCGACAGGAAACGGGATGAGGCGGATACTTTCACCGCGAGGCGGGTCCGATTTGGCCGGGAACACGAGTTCTTTGAGGTGAAGAGGAATACATCTGGGTCTTCATGCACGGAAACTGTCAGGGTTTTTGTTTTTTAAGTAGTGCTCTGCGAGATAGAGCGGCAAACTCGGGACTGCACCAAGCGGGACAGTTGGGAGGAACGGGTTACCCCTGCAGCTTGGTTAACGGCTGTCGGTTGCTATGGCGACTGCCCTGCCCCATTTCGGTTGGTTTACGTTTTCCCTTCTTTTCTCGTTTTTTTTTTTGTACAGGACGGCGATATACACCGGCATCTCTACCTCCAGGGGGTGCTGACGAGCATCAGAGAAGTGGAAGAAAAACCCAAGTACGTCGGCTGGTCTCCTTCTGCCCGTCCCCCCATCCAGCCACCCCCCCCCCCCCCCCCGGTCCGTTCTACCATTGGCTGGTTTCCGGGGTTAATTGCCGCGGCTCTCTTTCTAGGGTGTCAGAATTCCGATGTCAGACCCCCGGCTGCTCTCAGCTCTTCGGCACGCTCGAGTCCTACGAGCGCCACTACAACGCCCTGCACCGGAACGTCTGCTCCGCGTGCAAGAGATCCTTCCCGTCGGCCCGGCTGCTGGACATCCACATCCTCGAGTGGCACGATTCGCTGTTCCAGGTCATGGCGGAGAAGACCAACATGGTACTTAATACCCTCTAGGGGGGCAAAAGCAGGGGCCACTTAATATATATATTGGGTTACTTAGAACAAATGCTGATGCCAAGCAAATCTCAGCGGATCAGACATTTTTTTTTCTTTTTTTATGAAGCATTTTTAGTATCTATGGCAACCCCGTCTGTCACATGACAACGAGGCGTTCCCCGAAGAAATAAATAAGAAAGGCTTGCATGGTTGAAGAGTAGAACAGCAACTTTCCTCTTCGTAGGAGGTGCCCGTGTGGCCACCTTAGTCGGTAGTGACGTGCCTTTCGCCCCCTGGGGTTAACGTCCGGGCTCTGTGGGGGCCACTCGAGTCTCCCTGCATTAAACTTGTCAAAAGGGTCTTCCCCTGAACTGGGGCCACAAGCTTGGAGCCATACAGCCATGTCTATCTAACATGTCTTTGTGTGCTGTAGCATTGACATTACCCTTCGCTAGGGCCAGCCGTGAAACAAACAGCCCCGGCTGTTATTCCTCCTCACCAAACTTTAGAGTAGGCGCCATGCCTTCCGGTAGGCGTCTCTCCCCCAACCCAGATTCACCCATCAGACTTCCAGATCGCGAATCGTGGCTCATCGCTCCAGTGTTTAAACTGACAGTGTTACGACACGGTGGCTCAAGAGCTTACAATCTATGCGTGCCGTAACTTGTTTTATATCCGGGCCCCTTGTCTCAGTACCAGTGCCTGGTGGAAGGATGCGCGGAGAAATTCAAGACGGGCAACGAGCGGAGAGATCACCTGATCGAGACTCACCTGTACCCTCCGGACTTCCGCTTCGACAGACCCAAGAAGGGCAAAAGGTAAATCCGTGCTTCCCGCGTGCGTTGGGGTCGAAGGGACGCTCCAGCCGCCGTACGCCCCTTTAATGTGTGTGATAGCTGCTCGGCCCCTGTGGCCCTCCTCGCGAATACATGGGCTGGGCTGGGCTGGGCATTTGCCCCTCCCCCTCTTTCCTGCCACCGATAGGCTGCATAAGCTGTCAATCAATGACCCAGTCCGCAGCAATCAGCGACGTAACGATAAGGGTTCTCCGCAGCAAACCAAAGCAGCAGAAGAGCCGGGTCCAAGAGCCGTCCATGGACCCTGGGCTCGGGGAGGAACCTCCGGAGGAATCCATGGAGATCGGCCCCTCTGTGGAAGGTGACGGGTCTTCGGATAAATGCAAAGGGGCCGCGGCTCCGTCAAACCACCGCGCCAAGCACAGGTAACTGTTTATTGTGAAGACGGGACTTCCAGGAGACCTCGACCGTGGGTGTGCGTGATGGATCCAGGCATGGTGGTTCCTCCATCCAGCATTCTGCTCTCATTGGTTAAGAGGTATGGATGTTGCCAACCAAACATTGGAGTTGGGACCTTGACCGTGGGGTGTGAGTGATGGATCCAGACATGGTGGTTCCAGCATCTCGTAAACAGCTGGGTTTTCATGCGCTGGAGTCTGCAGAGTTGGGACCCAGGAGGTCCCGGCTGTTTACGGGATGCTGCAACCACCATGTCTGGATCCATTAATCTTACCCAAGGTCCCAACATCCATACCTCTTAACCAATGAGAGCGAAACGAGTCATCAGATCTATTACTTCGTATCTTCTGTATCATCTTTGGCTAATTCTTCAATGAACAAATAAATACATAGACCAGGGGTGTCCGACCTGTGGCCCCCCAGCTGCTGCAGGACTACATTATATGTGTGTGTGTATATATTTATAAATACTATGTCTGACATGTATTTCTTTGAAGGGTCCCCCGTACCATATGCTTCGGTCACGGCTCCGTGCGAGGATTCAGACACGCCAGGAAGAATAAATAAACAAATTGCAGGAAAAAAAGGGAAGAATGTCCAAAAACCGCCTACTAAACGGCGCGCCGCCGGGGATTAGCGCTCGGCCGCTGACATGGGTATTTCCGCCTCGTTGCCAGTAGGTGGCGCTCGCCGGGTATTTGACCGCACATGGATTGTCGGGCCGGTACGGAGGCGAAGACGATTTTGTGCATTCCTCTTAATAAACACAATATTTATTATTATTTTCTTCTGTTTTGTTATTTTGTTGGGTTCGTCGGCGGGTCGGAAATGAGACCCCTTGTACGGCGCTCCTGAATCTGCCGGTGATACGCAAATCCATGCGGGAACGGACAACGTTCTTCCTCGCCATTCTAGAGGATAAATTCCCAACTATAGATGCCGGTCCGGACCCAAAATACCAAGTTTTTCCCTGCAGGGACCAACCAATGACCGGCGGCGTACATTCATAGAAATGCTTTGGTTGCCCCACGCGCTTCGCAGCCTGGGGGGTCCTGCAGATAAAGGACAGAGAGTATATAGAAGCCGCTCGCTGAACAAAGACAACGGAATAATCTTTTACATGCAACCTATTTATTAAACAGACATCCCCGCCGGTGACATTAATCTGTCGGAGCTTCCAGTCGTCGAGCCCGACGCGGTCACTCTGAATCTCCATCGCCGGCTCCGTCTTCCTCGTCCTCGGCCTCGCCGTTGGCGCCCATCAGTTTCTTCAGAGGGATTTTGTCTCTGTGTTTGTAGAACAAGTTCTTTAAGAAGCAGCCGCAGAGGCAGAGGCACACGAGAAGTACGGCCGCGCCGATCGTCACCCATTTGGCCAGGTTCTTGACGTCGATCTTGGGAGAGGACGTCTTCCCGGCGCTCGCTGACCGCGCCGTCTCTCCTGGTTCCTCGGGGCGGCCTTTACGCCGATCGAGAGGGAGGCGCATGGCGGCGACTTCAGACACCACCAGCAAGCAAAGCAAAAGCATCTTCAGCGAAGACATGTTTCTCCTCCAACGCACCAAATCCAAGTGCTGCTCTGGCCTTCTCCTCTGCAGTCACAAGCTCAGCCTTTGTGATGTCACTGTGGTGATGTCACCATGCCTGCACTAAGCCACAGCCGGCACCTGCTCAGCTGAACTCAAATAAACAAAATGCAGTTATTTTTCTTTACAATGTAATTTAGTTTTGGATTTTCTTTTAATCGAAAAGAGGAAAAAATCTACTTTCCATATCTTTTATCCTTCCTGAGAGGAAATAAAATAAAAGTCGCGCCTTCCCCGTTCTGATGTTTGGGAATCGTTGATATCGGATAAAATCCTTTATTTCCATAAAATAAACAGACCTTTTAAGACACGGCGCGCCTGAAGAAGGTGGCCCCGGAGGGGACAGATGGGGGGCCGTTACCCTGGGTCTGGCCTAGGGCAGCGCTAAAAATTAACGCGTCGCGCAGACCTCCACCGGCCGGCCCTGCTGGACACCAGGGAGTCTGGGGGTGCATTGGTAAGTCGGGGGGGGGGTCACTTCTAGAAAGCACAGTGGCATTTCAGGGGGGGCAGCGTGACACTTTTAAGGGGGTATAAAATATCTGGGGGGGCAGGTGGGCATTTCTAGGGGCCATAAAGCATATCTGGGAGGCATTAAGCATATCAGGGGTTATAAAGCATATCTGGGGGGCATATCTGTAAGTAAGGTGCATTATGAATTAAGGGGGGGGACCTTAAAACGGCTTTTGGTTTTCTGTCTGTATATAACACACGCTGACAAACTGTATAATAGACACCAATAATGTTACAATACATGATATTCCTGTGTATTAGATAAAATACTGTTTTACTGCTCCACTAATGTGCATTTTTTCATTAAAAATACATTTTACTTTGAAAAAAGCACCAAACTTTAAGGGTGCGGCCTATAATCGAGCCAATGCGGTTATATATATGTATTTATTATATGTGTATTTATTACGTCGGTTATTTCCGTTGGCTTTCACAGTCGGGGATATTTGTAGCGTCACAATAGTTTAAGAGGGAAACCGGCGCATTTAACCCTAACCTGGCTGCTTCTCATAACGGAAGTGTAATAGCCCCTGACAGACCTGCTCCGGAGTAGAGAAGGCAGCTGCTGGTCATCCCCTAAGCTTCAGGAACGTTCCTCCACGGTCGGAGTAGGAGACCCTACGGTGCCACCACGTATGAGATATATGGTTGGCTTATGGGTTCCACGATGCCGACCACAAATCACATTCATGGTCGGGATAATGACCTCTACCATTTCTGCTGGAAGGCTGTTCCACTTCTCTTCTCAGAAACTGTCTCTCCCCTTCGCTTAGAACGGCCGAGCCTCATTGGCCAGCGGCATTGCTTGCAGACAGAACGGACAGCTCGATGCTGGGTCCGCCGAGCCCCCAAGCGTAAGACGCCGTGGGAGCCAAAGAGAACCCAACGCAGGGGGTGAGAACGGAGAACAACCGGATCCACTAAAGGGTTAATAGTTCTTCTGAGCTGCTTATTTTACCAAACCCCGTCCCTCCCCCGAGGATCGTTACTATTCCCGTATCGCGCTGACTCGTGCGACCCCTTTGGCCCCAAAACCTTCTACGTATTGTATTGTTTGCTTTCTATAATATATCCTAAAATATATATGTTGTTTTTTTGTCGTTTTTCGTGCCCTACTCGCAAAACCGCTTAGATTTACCTTTCTCAACCCAGGCCCCCCGGCCCCCGCGGTCAGTGTATGAAACAGAGCAGCAGGATAGGCTCCATAGTATAAATGATTTAGTAGTTATAGCCCTGCTTGATATGTTCTGTACCCTTTCTGAGTATCTCCGGGGGGTTTCCATGTCGTTCCTCGTAGCAAACGGGGGGGGGGTATGTTGAAGGATAGGGGAGCCATGTTATTTGACTTGGTGGGGTCCTGGGGGGGTCAGATTACTACCAGGGCAGAGTTCTGCGGACCCTGAAGCGGATCCGAATACTTCCCGGCGGCCTTTGGACAGGTTTTTAGCTTTCTAGGAACCAGGGGCTGAATGTGGACATGCGGAGAGAGGTCTTCCAGGTCGTGCGTTTCCTCCATGGGGGGTTCTTTGAAGGCTCGGGGTCACTGAGGTTTGGAGGTAGGGCTCTCCTGCCTCGATGGTGCGTTACCTGTATGTATTCCATTGCTGTTTTTACCTTTTCCCTGCTAGGTCTGAGGGTCTTACCAACTAAATAGCGAGCGGCTACCAGACATACCGGTAACCTTCTGCTCTTCTCTCTTTTTCATATATATATAATTTTGATCTTATTTATTTTGACCTAAATGGGAACGATCTCTCCTTTATCGTTAAGCTGCCGACCGCCGTTCGTTGGTCCAGGTAGTCTTTGTGAGGAGGAGAGGAGGAGAAGTGAGAGAACGTCCCAGAGCCTGATAAAGTAAAACTTAACTTAAAATAAATAGGACCAAGACGACAGAATAATCTTATACAAGCAACCTATTTATTAAACAGACATCCCCGCCGGTGACATTAATCTGTCGGAGCTTCCAGTCGTCGAGCCCGACGCGGTCACTCTGAATCTCCATCGCCGGCTCCGTCTTCCTCGTCCTCGGCCTCGCCGTTGGCGCCCATCAGTTTCTTCAGAGGGATTTTGTCTCTGTGTTTGTAGAACAAGTTCTTTAAGAAGCAGACGCAGAGGCAGAGGCACACGAGAAGTACGGCCGCGCCGATCGTCACCCATTTGGCCAGGTTCTTGACGTCGATCTTGGGAGAGGACGTCTTCCCGGCGCTCGCTGACCGCGCCGTCTCTCCTGGTTCCTCGGGGCGGCCTTTACGCCGATCGAGAGGGAGGCGCATGGCGGCGACTTCAGACACCACCAGCAAGCAAAGCAAAAGCATCTTCAGCGAAGACATGTTTCTCCTCCAACGCATCAAATCCAAGTGCTGCTCTGGCCTTCTCCTCTGCAGTCACAAGCTCAGCCTTTGTGATGTCACTGTGGTGATGTCACCATGCCTGCACTAAGCCACAGCCGGCACCTGCTCAGCTGAACTCAAATAAACAAAATGCAGTTATTTTTCTTTACAATGTAGTTTAGTTTTTGGTTTTCTTTTAATCGGAAAGAGGAAAAAATCTACTTTCCATATCTTTTATCCTTCCTGAGAGGAAATAAAATAAAAGTCGCGCCTTCCCCGTTCTGATGTTTGGGAATCGTTGATATCGGATAAAATCCTTTATTTCCATTAAATAAACAGACCTTTTAAGACACGGCGCGCCTGAAGAAGGTGGCCCCCGGAGGGGACAGATGGGGGGCCGTTACCCTGGGTCTGGCCTAGGGCAGCGCCAAAAATTAACGCGTCGCGCAGACCTCCACCGGCCGGCCCTGCTGGACACCAGGGAGTCTGGGGGTGCATTGGTATGTCGGGGGGGGGTCACTTCTAGAAAGCAGAGTGGCATTTCAGGGGGGGCAGCGTGACACTTTTAAGGGGGTATAAAACATATCTGGGGGGGCAGGTGGGCATTTCTAGGGGCCATAAAGCATATCTGGGAGGCATAAAGCATATCAGGGGTTATAAAGCATATCTGGGGGGCATATCTGTAAGTAAGGTGCATTATGAATTAAGGGGTGGGACCTTAAAACGGCTTTTGGTTTTCTGTCTGTATATAACACACGCTGACAAACTGTATAATAGACACCAATAATGTTACAATACATGATATTCCTGTGTATTAGATAAAATACTGTTTTACTGCTCCACTAATGTGCATTTTTTCATTAAAAATACATTTTACTTTGAAAAAAGCACCAAACTTTAAGGGTGCGGCCTATAATCGAGCCAATGCGGTTATATATATGTATTTATTTATTATATATGCCGGTATATATATGTATTTATTATATAAGTATATGTATTTATTATATATATATATGTGTGTATTTATTTATTATATATGCCGGTATATATATGTATTTATTATATAAGTATATGTATTTATTATATATATATATGTGTGTATTTATTTATTATATATGCCAGTATATATATGTATTTATTTGTTAAATATACCGGTATATATATGTGTATTTATTTATTATATATATATATGTATTTATTATATATATGTGTGTATTTATTTGTTATATATACCGGTATATATATGTATTTATTATATATATATGTATTTATTATATGTGTATTTATTACGTCGGTTATTTCCGTTGGTTTTCACAGTTGGGGATATTTGTAGCGTCACAATAGTTTAAGAGGGAAGCCGGCGCATTTAACCCTAACCTGGCTGCTTCTCCATAACGGAAGTGTAATAGCCCCTGACAGACCTGCTCCGGAGTAGAGAAGGCGGCTGCTGGTCATCCCCTAAGCTTCAGGAACGTTCCTCCACGGTCAGAGTAGGAGATCCCCTACGGTGCCACCACGTATGAGATATATGGTTGGCTTATGGGTTCCACGATGCCGACCACAAATCACATTCATGGTCGGGATAATGACCTCTACCATTTCTGCTGGAAGGCTGTTCCACTTCTCTTCTCAGAAACTGTCTCTCCCCTTCGCTTAGAACGGCCGAGCCTCATTGGTCAGCCGCATAGCTTGCTGACCGAACGGACAGCTCGATGCTGGGTCCGCCGAGCCCCCAAGCGTAAGACGCCGTGGGAGCCAAAGAGAACCCAACGCAGGGGGTGAGAACGGAGAACAACCGGATTCACTAAAGGGTTAATAGTTCTTCTGAGCTGCTTATTTTACCAAACCCCGTCCCTCCCCCGAGGATCGTTACTATTCCCGTATCGCGCTGACTCGTGCGACCCCTTTGGCCCCAAAACCCTCTACGTATTGTATTGTTTGCTTTCTATAATATATCCTAAAATATATATGTTGTTTTTTTTGACGTTTTTGGTGTCCTACTCGCAAAACCGCTTAGATTTACCTTTCTCAACCCAGGCCCCCCGGCCCCCGCGGTCAGTGTATGAAACAGAGCAGCAGGATAGGCTCCATAGTATAAATGATTTAGTAGTTATAGCCCTGCTTGATATGTTCTGTACCCTTTCCGAGTATCTCCAGGGGGGTTCCATGTCGTTCCTCGTAGCAAACAGGGTGGGGTGGGTTGTCGAAGGATAGGGGAGCCATGTTTCTTGACTCGGTGGGGTCCTGGGGGGGTCAGACTACTACCAGGGCAGAGTTCTACGGACCCTGAAGCGGATCCGAATACTTCCCGGCGGCCTTAGGACAGGTTTTCAGCTTTCTAGGAACCAGGGGCTGAATGTGGACATGCGGAGAGAGGTCTTCCAGGTCGTGCGTTTCCTCCATGGGGGGTTCTTTGAAGGCTCGGGGTCACGGAGGTTTGGAGGTAGGGCTCTCCTGCCTCGATGGCGCGTTACCTGTATGTATTCCATTGCTGTTTTTACCTTTTCCCTGCTTGGTCTGAGGGTCTTACCAACTAAATAGCGAGCGGCTACCAGACATACCGGTAACCTTCTGCTCTTCTCTCTTTTTCATATATATATAATTTTGATCTTATTTATTTTGACCTAAATGGGAACGATCTCTCCTTTATCGTTAAGCTGCCGACCGCCGTTCGTTGGTCCAGGTAGCCTTTGTGAGGAGGAGAGGAGGAGAAGTGAGAGAACGTCCCAGAACCCGATAAAGTAAAACTTAACTTAAAATAAATAGGACCAAGACGAGGAAATAATTTTACATGCAACCTATTTATTAAACAGACATCCCCGCCGGTGACATTAATCTGTCGGAGCTTCCAGTCGTCGAGCCCGACGCGGTCACTCTGAATCTCCATCGCCGGCTCCGTCTTCCTCGTCCCCGGCCTCGCCGTTGGCGCCCATCAGTTTCTTCAGAGGGATTTTGTCTCTGTATTTGTAGAACAAGTTCTTTAAGAAGCAGCCGCAGAGGCAGAGGCACACGAGAAGTACGGCCGCGCCGATCGTCACCCATTTGGCCAGGTTCTTGACGTCGATCTTGGGAGAGGACGTCTTCCCGGCGCTCGCTGACCGCGCCGTCTCTCCTGGTTCCTCGGGGCGGCCTTTACGCCGATCGAGAGGGAGGCGCATGGCGGCGACTTCAGACACCACCAGCAAGCAAAGCAAAAGCATCTTCAGTGAAGACATGTTTCTCCTCCAACGCATCAAATCCAAGTGCTGCTCTGGCCTTCTCCTCTGCAGTCACAAGCTCAGCCTTTGTGATGTCACTGTGATGATGTCACCATGCCTGCACTAAGCCACAGCCGGCACCTGCTCAGCTGAACTCAAATAAACAAAATGCAGTTATTTTTCTTTACAATGTAATTTAGTTTTGGTTTTTCTTTGAATCAAAAAGAGGAAAAAATATACTTTCCATATCTTTTATCCTTCCTGAGAGGAAATAAAATAAAAGTCGCGCCTTCCCCGTTCCGATGTTTGGGAATCGTTGATATCGGATAAAATCCTTTATTTCCATAAAATAAACAGACCTTTTAAGACACGGCGCGCCTGAAGAAGGTGGCCCCCGGAGGGGACAGATGGGGGGCCGTTACCCTGGGTCTGGCCTAGGCCAGCGCCAAATCTAAACGCGTCGCGCAGACATCCACCGGCCGGCCCTGCTGGACTCCAGGGAGTCTGGGGGTGCATTGGTAAGTAGGGGGGTCACTTCTAGAAAGCAGAGTGGCATTTCAGGGGGGGCAGCGTGACACTTTTAGGGAGCATAAAGCATATCGGGGGGGCAGGTGGTTTTAGGGGCCATAAAGCATATCTGGGGGCAGCGTGACACTTCAGGGGGGCATAAAGCATATCTGGGGGGGCATTAAGCATATCAGGGGTTATAAAGCATATCTGAGGGGCATATCTGTAAGTAAGGTGCATTATGAATTAAGGGGGGGGACCTTAAAACGGCTTTTGGTTTTCTGTCTGTATATAACATACGCTGACAAACTGTATAATAGACACCAATAATGTTACAATACATGATATTCCTGTGTATTAGATAAAATACTGTTTTACCGCTCCACTAATGTGCATTTTTTCTTTAAAAATACATTTTTCTTTTAAAAAAGCACCAAACGTTAAGGGTGCGGCCTATAATCGAGCCAATGCGGTTATATATATGTATTTATAATGTATTTATTGCATCCGTTATTTCTGTTGGCTTTCAAATGGTCGGGATAATGACCTCTACCTCTACCATTTCCGCTGGAAGGCTGTTCCCCTTATCTTCCCTGAAACTGTCTCTCCTAAGAGAGCCAAGCTTGTGGTTTTATCGTTCTTCCCAAGCAAGAATCCGTTACTTGACAATTTATATCACATCGATAATTGCCTTAAGATTTTTATTGACCGCTCTGTACAGAATAACGAGGGTAACCCAGTCTCTCTTTATACAAAGTTCTCTACAAACGGAGCCGCGAAGGACAAACATATGACTTCATATGTGGGGGGGGAGTTATGGGATTTATATTAGAATTCGCAAAGAAATCGCCCAAATCCATCTTTCGGTGGTCCTTTGCAGTCTCGGGGTACAGTCAGAGGTAGCGAAAATGGGCATTATAGGCTTTGTATTGTGGTACATGCCAACTTTCTCCCAACAGGTCCTGGGCAATCCCAACCCCAGAGATTACAAGACGGCTGCCGACCGTCCCGGCAAACGTATTTGAGATCTAGATTCGATAAGGCACTGTGCATGGGTAATAAAAAGAACGGGTGGACGATGGGGGTCTATGACATCATGGAACTACCTGAAGATCAAAGACTTGATCTTGGGCAGATAGTGAAAGTTCTTTACACCATAAATATGTATAAATTGAGCTGAAACATGGAAGATTTTGGATGTAACGGAGTTAGACTCTTCATGGAGTCCACGTTGACCTCAGTTGAGGCCCAGGAACTTCTATAGACTTCCTACAGAACTAAAGAGGGTCCCATCTCATAGGATGGGTCTAGCCAACGTCCAACATTCCAAGAGTATACTTTCTTCCTTCTCCGTCTGTAACTCGATTATATGAATAAAGCTTTAAAGTGTGTCCCAGGATATAATTTTTTTTTAAATCTGGTAATTTTCAGTAAAATTATTTTGTGACCGTAATAACGACAATTTACGGTGAAAATTACAGAATGTTGATTTGTGAAGCGTATGGGTGGAACGAGGTCTACAGAAACTGCTCCGAAGGTGGTCAGGAAGACCATCGGAAGATCTACAAGGCTTTTATTATTAATATTATTATTATTGCATGAAGTGTTTCATCTATACATTCATAAGGCACGCTCAAGCGCTTGGACATTCCGATTCTGAGGCTCCTGATACGTAGAACCCTCTTAAGTGGCCGTCTTCTGAGGTTCCTCTCCAATTGAGTCGTCTCCAACCACGACTTGACCCGGGTTCTTAAACCCTCGCCAGTTCGTTAGCCAGCAGCCAACTTAGGTAGCAGAACATATTTTCAGGTAGTAGATATTGAGTCTTAATCCCGTATCTCCTACTTGTCGGAATTGGGATGCTCCCAAGTTTTCTGAGGAGGATTTAGGTCCCATCCCAACCCAGTTACAACAGGGTACAGATAGTCCCGAGTCTTTATGACAGGTAGTACATTCCGTATGTCACAGGTGATGCGAACAGTCCAGGCATGGGTAGGGCAGATCTCTGGAAGGTATTAGGTGGCCCATACGATGGTACAGACCCCAACTGGGCGCTCAGGGGGAAGGGAAGGGCAAAAGACGGTAGCAACGGCTTGGCGGCCAGTTTCAATTTCTCCAGTTCGGCCTCCTGAAGCCGCTTTGCTTTGGCTCTTCTGTTCTGAAACCAGATCTTCACCTGGGTCTCTGTGAGGTTCAGTGAACTGGAGAACTCCGCTCTCTCTGCTATGGACAAATACTGTTTCTGTCTGAACTTCCTTTCGAGGGCTAGAAGCTGAGAGGTGGTGAAGGGGGTCCGGGGCTTCCTGTTATTTTTGTGCTTCCTCAGGGTACACGGAGGAGGACTGGGTTGTCCTAGAAAGAAAAGGAAAACACATTGTGAGACACATTGATCATCATCATCATTTTCAATGGCAGCACTGGAGAGTTAATACATCCAATAAACCTCAAGGAATTCTTACAATACATATCATTTTGATCTCGTTGATATTTGTTTCTTTTAATCTCAACGTCGATTAAGTTTTCTCTCACCTATTGCTAAGTTGCTGGTTGATGTTCTTCAGGCAGCCTTTGAAAAAGGATGAGGGAGAAGAAGAGAGAGAACTTCAAGGTTGGATCTCGATTAAAGTCTACAGAAGGAAATTCCCAATCCTTCATCAAGTAAAACGTAACTTTTAATATCTAGCTTTTACAGTTAATTCGTTGTTATCATCATTCTCCACTTCAGCACAGAAACCCTGTGGCCAGAGGGTCAAAATCCCCCCCCCCCCGTAAACTACTACAGCTTTCCAGGCCTCCACGTCGGACCTCGAGAGTGTATAGAAGCCCCCTGCTGAACGAAAGAGAAAATAAGGCCGCCATTGTTGGCAGTCATGTGATATTTTGGATGACTTTCCCTACTTGAACGCCACAGTGAGCTGATGCTTTATGGCGATGCTAATGAAGTCCATCCCTCCATAGACTTTCATTAGTCAGAGAGTCTGATGGGTGATTAAGACTGAGCCATTCTATTGTTCCCCACAGGCAGTATGATGAGGAGTCAGGTAGATTGGGGGTCAGATAACAGAGCGAGAATCATACAAATGGCTGATATGCAGCTGGCTGAAAACATTATACGATGGGGCAAAAACTAAAATTGGGGCAAAAACTAGAACTGGGACAAAAAAAGAAAACAGGGGAATATTTAAAAAAAAGTAATACATTTTAAAAATTCAATAGAAATATCCCTGAATCCAAAAATGGCTATTGTATCCCTGGGACGCTACCCCACAGAGGTTTCTTTAAGGGGCTACATAGTAGGAGATCGCAGGAGGGAGAAACGAAATTATTTTAAGCAGTAGGCTATATAAGCAAAAGAAAAATTCAACAGGATGGGGAAAAAAAAGTTTTTTAGATTATTTTTTAAAATTCTTAATTCATTTTCTGTCCAATGATAGAGAGCGAGGAGCGACTCGGGACTAAGCCCCCCCATGAATAGCGTGGGGGGGGATCCCTTTTCTTTTCCATTCTGCATGTTACTTTTTACCAACCCTGGTAATGCTTGAAAATGTTATTTCTACAACAAATAATAATTTCCTCTTTCCCAAAATATTAAATTTAATTTTAAAATATAAAAAAAATCAAATAATTAACCCTTGGAAGAAGTTATGATTCTACGCGCTCGTGTTGTTTACGACTTAATACGCTTTTTTTTTTTTTTTTTTTTAAGGAGCGTGTTACAAATTTTGCGTTTCCAGGCCACGAGATCAAAGTAAAAATTTGGGACCCCGGGTTATGAACTGGATACAGGCCGGTGGGATCTGGAAGATAAGGACGGGCAGAAACGCATTTTTCTTTTTCAAAGCACTTTTATGCAACAGAGAACAGCATGAAGCAGAGAGAATTGATTGTGGAAGATTCATGTGGTGTTCTTCAAGGCCTCAAACGCACCCGCCCTGCCCCAAACTCCAGAACTCCTATTAAAGTTTGCTCTGTTGAATAGTTTTATTATATATATATATATATATATATATATATATATATATATATAATAAATATAATAAGTATAATACATATAATATATATATAATATAAACAAAACATATATATATATATATAAAATAAAAATAATTATGATCTCTAATATAATATATAATATAAAAAATTATGTTCTAAATAATAATAATAATAATAATGATAATAATAATGCTTTTATATAATGTAAAATAAAAATATAAAAAATAATGTTCTAAATAATAATAATAATGATAATAATAATGCTTTTATATAATGTAAAATAAAAATATAAAAAATAATTATTTTTTATTTAATATATAATATAAAAAATAAAATAATTTTTCACTATTCTAAATAATATATAATATAAAAAAATAATATTTTAAATAATAATAATAATAATAAAAATAATACTGTTTTTATATTTTATATTATATAAAAAAATAATAAAATAATAATAATGACTTTTTTTTTTCAGGTTCACGGTTACAACCTGCTACAAAGACTTCAAAATCTATTTAATCCCTTGACCTTTAGTAATCCTCAACAGTACAACTTGTTTATCCAATACCGTGTCTAAATTCCCTCTACGGGGATACCATTATTGGGGCCAAACATTGGAGAATTAACCTTTACCCTTTTTGCGCTATAATGAAAAAATTCCCAAGGTATTTTTGCACTAATGGGCCAAAATTTATGAGACGTGTAAAATACTCTGGTGTGTTTTCTTTTTTTTTTTCAATAAAGTTTTTTTTTTGTTTTGCTATTGAACACATACATTATTTTTTTGCAGTTTTAGGAAATTATTATTTTTTTTTTTTACAAAACATATTTTTTTTATAATAATATATTTTCAATGTTATAATAATAACTAGAATAATATATACATAGCTATATACACACACACATACCCCCCCACACACACATATACATACCCACACACATGTGTATATATATATAATGTATAGAATTATTATTATCTTCCATATTTATATAAATGTATATAACTTTGAAAGTGCCCTTTAAAATATACAGGGGAATATATTTTATGGTATATTTTGTTTTTAATTCAGATTTTAATGACAGTTTTGGGGGTAAAATGTAGTAAATATACTTAAAACAAAATATTGCATAAAGTTTATCAAATGTAGACTGTATATAAATATATCTATCTATCTATATATATATATAGATATAGATATATATATAATGCACACACATAATGGCCTTTTGTTTAAAGGGAAGGGAATTAAATATTCAGAGAGGGGGGGTATCTTTTGATCTTAAATTGAATTATCTCAACTGCAAAACATTTTTTCCTTTCATACAATAAGAGTCAAGAGATTCTGTGTGCAGTTTTCCAAACAAAGACATTAATTCAGTTTCAACTTTGCCCCCTCCTTGTACAAAAGTGAAAAATAGGACATAAAAGAGATTTTTTTTTAGATGGTGTACCCTGTTAACTCCTTCACCTCCCAAACTCCTCCTAATATTTGTTGAGGGGGGAAAAAAAAAAAAAAATATATATATATATATATATATATATTTTACTACCTTTTCTCAGTTTACTTTTTTTAATATATATTTATATATTATTATATATTATATTATATATTATTATTTATTATATTATATATATATATATATTTTTTAATATATATTTATATATTATTATATATTATATTATATATTATTATTTATTATATTATATATATATATTTTTTTTTTACTTTTTTAATATATATTTATATATTATTATATATTATATTATATATTATTATTATATTATATATATATTATATATATATTATTTTAAGTTAATAGTTTTAATTAAATGTTTATCAGACAATATTTAGAGTGATTTAGACCTAAACCTAAGATAAGTATGTTCATTTCTACAAATATAAATAGTTATATAATAGTAAATAATATATTAAACATATTAAGGGAAATAAACTATTACTTTTTGTGAATTGCCAAACTGTACTGAACAAAATGAATATGAAAAAGAATAAAAAAAAAGATAAATATATTCTGCAAGATCCGATATATCCTTCCACAATGTGTATACAGTCAATAAAAAATCAACATTTATCAGACTGAAAATAATGTAAAAAATATTTTTTTTAGAAACATCACAAAATCGGTATAGTTTAAATATAATTCAAGCACAAAAATATATATCATCATCAAAAAAAAAAAAAAGACTATTTAGTAACATTTTATGTCTTTAGCTATTTCCCCCTAAAGCTAATAATTAGTCGGAAGCAAAAAACACACAAGAATTGAGTTTATTGACTCAAAATGAAGTTATATTTGAAGGAGTTACAATTTATCTCTTTAGTTCTGATGCCCCCACGGTCATAGCTTTGTGTACCCTCCTTGGATTAGTTCATGTGAAATAGTAAAGGTAACATAATAATAATAATAATAAATTATTATTATTTTTGCTATATATAATTAAATACAAAATACAATTTTTTTTCAATATTTTTGTTACTGTAATTATAAATATATATATATATTTAAATTATATTTTAAATGTATGATTTGAGCTAATAGTAGGTCACTCAACAATTATACTTTATTATTATTATTATTATTAGTGCTTGCTTTAATATTTATATTATTATATATATATATATATATAAGCTTTTGGAATGCTTAAAGCCATAGGGTTAGGTAGGTAGCTACCCCTAACTTGGCCCAGATAGTCCCACTTCGTTGTTCTACTTACTTGGAGGTGAGGAGTAGGGGGGACTCTGGTACCAGGAGCCTCCATCCTTTTCTCCCAGGCTGTTGGGGTCTTGTTTGCACTTTTCTGCTAATGGAGGGAGTCCTTCCAGTGGTGGGAATGTTTTATCTGCACTGGGAGAACTGGGATGAAGAGAGGGCTGCTTTATATCTGCTGGGCTCCCACTTTGTGGTGGTGGTGGTGGTATCTTGGCTGGCTTCCTTTCTGAGATCAAGGATTCCACACTGAAGGTCAAGGCTGGAGACTTCCAGCCGCTGGTCACTTCTGGAGTGCTGGCCAAAGGCAACTCTGTCTTGCTGGCCTCTGGTTGTCTAGGATTTGGTCCTGGGGACCCTTCATGGTCAGGATTCATGGTCTGGGGATAGGGGGCCATATAATGAGTCCTTTTTGTGGTGGACACCAATGAGCCCAAGCAAAAGAGGAGCTGTCCTTGGTCTCTGGAGACGATGTCCAAGGTAAAAAAAAAAAGAAGAATCCCCTCCTTAACCTAGAGGGGCTTCCTCTGTAGTTTTAGGTGGTCCACAGCTGTCTAGGTGTCCATGTGAAGGTGTGGTGGCCAGTTTCCAGACAAATCGAACCAAAAACCAAGTCAGAGGAGAGCAGACATCCCAGGAGAAGCTCCCAGTCTCTGGACTCTGGAGAAGAAAGAGGAGGTGGAGTAGAGGATGAAAGAGGAGGAGGAGGAGGGCGTCCTGCCTGTCCTCTGCTCTCTCACTCCACTTCACACCTCATAAACTCCTGTTATTTTCCTTTTATTACACCGCTTTCCAATCACAAGGGCAGAACCCCCCTTCATTACGTCACAGCGGGTCCCTCTGATTGGCCCAAATGACCCCCTAAAATGCATCAAATTGGAATTAGAAGGGGGAATTAGAAGTTCATGAAATAACTGTTTGCTTTACAGGCTGCTCAGCCAGGGGCTTTGTAACTGCAATGAATCAGCTGGAAGCCCCATAAAAGAATCCTAATCTCCTCTGTAGCCCCCCCCTGTGACTGTGGACATTTCTTCTACACTATGGGTCATACCTTGGTTTCCACCAAATGATGCCATCAAGGAGCCCTACATGTAACCAAAAAACAACCCCTGATCAGTGATCAGGATTCTCTACACCATCATTTACCGCAAATAATTTAAAAAAAACTTTAAAGCCACCAAGGGGTTAACCTCAAAACTGAAGGTTTAAAAAAAAACAAAAAAAAAACAAAAAACTTTTAAAAAAAGCTTTTAAAAAATAAAATAAAAATACAGGTGATTGAAAAGAGGGGAAAAAGAGTACTAGAACCTTAGATTAGATTGTCAGCTCAGAGGACCAGAATGCATTTCCTTTGTTGCTAAAAAAAATAATACTTTTTTGCATGGGTTTTTAGATTAGATTGTCAGCTCAGAGGTCCAGGAATCCTCCCTCTTCTTTTTTTAATGTCACAGAAAGCTTAGGGTTAACTATTTAGTGCCTGGCTACTTCCTGGACAACCCTGCATGCTTTCACAGCAAGGTGGATCTATTACCCTGTTGGAGTCTTTTAACCCCTTGTGGATAATAATTAATATTCGGAGCACATCAAGAGGTCTGGTGCATACTGGAGAGACATGGGGGTAAGACCTTAAGGTGTGGAGCCGCTGAACTGGCAGGGAAGGGGTTAAGGAGTTGCAGTCACCAGGCAATCCTTCAAGGAAAGTCAGAGCATTTAATAAGGCAGACTGGTTATGTTTTTGTAGGCGCCAGACTCAGAAGGATCAAACAGAGAAGCTATCTTGGGGAGAAACTGACCCTCTTAGCATAGTCAACTGTCCCTATTCCTCCCCAGCTTCAGCATATTTGCCCCTTAACCCTTTAAGCCCTTTCTGCCCATATGGCTGGTGTACAGAAATTCCAGACTCTAAATTCCAGAATTTAAATCCATTTTTCATTCATTCTCATATATTTCACATTATATATATATTTTTTATTATTATATATATGTTTTATAATTGAATGCTTTCATTTTAAACTTTTATTTTTTGTTAATAATCTTATGTTTTCATTTTATTTTTATAGCCAAACCAAAATATATGTGTTTAAAATATTAGAAATTAGCTGAGTGGTGTAAAACTTTTAAATTATTATTTTTTTCTGCTAATTTACCAATTGTTATAACATGGCTATTTTGTAATGTACATTTTCTGAATTAGCTTTTTTTAAAATAATGTTTTTTAATAATGTTCTTAAATACCTTAAAGTCACTCTGCTCCTTTCTACTCGAAGACAAGTCATCAAATGATGTTCATTATTACCGGTCTTGAATATAAGGGTGTTTGACCTTAACACTACTTGAAATTCTAAAATCCTTCTGAATTAATCAAGAATTCACTTGAAAAAAAGATGAGTTTCAACCCAAAACAGCAGGCTTCCATTCCAACTGGTTTGAAAATATGATATATAACCCCTTTTTGTCCCCACATGGTTCCACTGTAAACTAACATTTTTTTTTTGCCTTTTTTTATAAAAATATGCCAGCAGTCATAAGTTTATTAAAAATCTATTTAAATAATTAAAAAAAATAAGATATAACCATAACCTTATTTGTTCTAAAAAGGAAGATATTTGTTTATTTTTGTGTGCTTTGGTCTCAGTTCAAGAGTGTGTTTTTTGCTTCAATTTTAATATATATTAAATATATATATATATATATATTTATTTAATATGTATATATTAAATATATTTATTTATTTATTTATTTAATATGTATATATTACATATATATATATATTTATTTATTTATTTAATATGTATATATTAAATATATATATATATATATATTTATTTATTAATTTATGTATTTAATATGTATATTATATATATATATATTTATTTATTTATTTATTTAATATGTGTATATTATATATATATATATATTTATTTATTTATTAATTTATTTATTTAATATGTATATATTATATATTATATATATATATTTATTTATTAATTTATTTATTTAATATGTATATATTATATATATATATATATATATATATATATTAATTTATTTATTTAATATGTATATATTAAATATATATATTTATTTAATATATATATATATATATATATATATATAATAAATATAATATATATTATATTTATATAGTTATATATAATATACAAATAATATATATATATATATAAAATATTAATTAAAATGTATATTAAAAATACATATATTTTCGTGTAAAAAAATGTAAAAATACATTTTTTTTTGGGTTTAGCAGATCCTCTCCAAGAAATCATTCGCTATCACATCATCACTCTTATTTAATTCTATATATTTGATACATATGTTTGTCCTGAGCAGATCACATGCACACAGAGATAATTCTGGAGAGATAAGGACAATTTGGCAGGGATCATAATTCAGCAATCTGTATCTAGTTACCCTAAATACACAACCTGACATCACTTATAATGTGTTATTTTATTCAAATTTA